>NW_027479413.1:0-130196 GCF_051014685.1 Ptiloglossa arizonensis
CTCAACCATTTCTTAGATTCAAAGTCCCATATCTCGCGAACGGATTGACCAAACCCAAAAATTCCTTCTGCGTCTGAAAGTAGAAACTCGCCCGATTACAACGGTATGTGTATTTTCTCCCTAGGCCATTCTGGTTAAGCGTCTGGAGCAGCAGAATTGCGAAAAATTGTCTTCTCAACCATTTCTTGGCTTCAAACTCCCATATCTCGCGAACGGATTGACCTAATCCAAAAATTGCTGTTGCATCTGAAAGTAGAAACTCGCCCGATTACATCGGTATGTGTATTTTTTCCCTAGGCCATTCTGGTTAAGCGTTTGGAGCAGCAGAATTGCGAAAAATTTTTTGTCTTCTCAACCATTTCTTATCTTCAAACTCCCATATCTCACGAACGGATTGACCTAACCCAAAAATTCCTATTGCATTTGAAAGTAGGAACTCGCCCGATTACAACGGTATGTGTATTTTTTCCCTAGGCCATTCTGGTTAAGCGTTTGGAGCAGCAGAATTGCGAAAAATTTGTTGTCTTCTCAACCATTTCTTGGCTTCAAACTCCCATATCTCGCGAACGGATTGACATAACCCAAAAATTGCTGTTGCATCTGAAAGTAGAAACTCGCCCGATTACATCGGTATGTGTATTTTTTCCCTAGGCCATTCTGGTTAAGCGTTTGGAGCAGCAGAATTGCGAAAAATTTTTTGTCTTCTCAACCATTTCGTAGCTTCAAACTCCCATATCTCGTGAACGGATTGACCTAACCCAAAAATTCCTATTGCATTTGAAAGTAGAAACTCGCCCGATTACAACGGTATGCGTATTTTTTCCCTAGCCCATTCTGGTTATGCGTTTGGAGCAGCAGAATTGCGAACAATTTGTTCTCTTCTCAACCATTTCTTAGCTTCCAACTCCCATATCTCGCGAACGGATTGACCTAACCCAAAAATTCCTATTGCATTTGATAGTCGAAACTCGCCCGATTACAACGGTACGTGTATTTTTCCCCTAGGCCATTCTGGATAAGCGATTGGAGCAGCAGAAGTGCGAAAAATTTGTTGTCTTGACAACCATTTCTTAGATTCAAAGTCCCATATCTCGTGAACGGATTAACCTAACCCAAAAATTCCTATTGTAACTGAAAGTAGAAACTCGCCCGATTACAACGGTATGCGTATTTTTTCCCTTGGCCATTCTGCTTAAGCGTTTGGAGCAGCAGAATTGCGAAAAATTTGTTCTCTTCTCAACCATTTCTTAGCTTCCAACTCCCATATCTCGCGAACGGATTGACCTAACCCAAAAATTCCAATTGCATCTGAAAGTAGAAACTCGCCCGATTACAACGGTACGTGTATTTTTTCCCTAGGCCATTCTGGTTGAGCGTTTGGAGCAGCAGAATTGCGAAAAATTTTTTGCCTTATCAAACATTTCTTGGCTTCAAACTCCCATATCTCGCGAACGGATTTACCTAACCCAAAAATTTCCCTGTTGCATCAGAAAGCAGAAACTCGCCCGATTACAACGGTATGCGTATTTTTTCCCTAGTCCATTCTGGTTAAGCGTTTGGAGCAGCAGAATTGAGAACAATTTGTTCTCTTCTCAACCATTTCTTAGCTACCAACTCCCATATCTCGCGAACGGATTGACCTAACCCAAAAATTCCTATGGCATTTGGTAATAGAAAACTCGCCCGATTACAACGGTACGTGTATTTTTCCCCTAGGCCATTCTGGTTAAGCGATTGGACTAGCAGAAGTGCGAAAAATTTATTGTCTTGACAACCATTTCTTAGCTTCAAAGTCCCATATCTCGCGAACGGATTGACCTAACCCAAAAATTCCTATTGCATCTGAAAGTAGAAACTCGCCCGATTACAACGGTATGTGTATTTTTTCCCTAGGCCATTCTGGTTAAGCGTTTGGAGCAGCAGAATTGTGAAAAATTTTTTGCCCTCTCTACCATTCCTTGGCTTCAAACACCCATATCTCGCGAACGGATTGACCTAACCCAAAAATTCCTATTGCATCTGAAAGTAGAAACTCGCCCGATTACAACGGTATGTGTATTTTTTCCCTAGGCCATTCTGGTTAAGCGTTTGGAGCAGCAGAATTGCGAAAAATTTGTTGTCTTCTCAACCATTTCTTGGCTTCAAACTCCCATATCTCGCGAACGGATTGACCTAACCCAAAAATTGCTGTTGCATCTGAAAGTAGAAACTCGCCCGATTACAACGGTATGTGTATTTTTTCCCTAGGCCATTCTGGTTAAGCGTTTGGAGCAGCAGAATTGCGAACAATTTGTTCTCTTCTCAACAATTTCTTAGCTTCCAACTCCCATATCTCGCGAACGGATTAACCTAACCCAAAAATTCCTATTGTAACTGAAAGTAGAAACTCGCCCGATTACAACGGTATGCGTATTTTTTCCCTTGGCCATTCTGGTTAAGCGTTTGGAGCAGCAGAATTGCTAAAAATTTGTTCTCTTCTCAACCATTTCTTAGCTTCCAACTCCCATATCTCGCGAACGGATTGACCTAACCCAAAAATTCCTATTGCATTTGAAAGTAGAAACTCGCCCGATTACAACGGTACGTGTATTTTTCCCCTAGGCCATTCTGGTTAAGCGATTGGAGCAGCAGAAGTGCGAAAAATTCGTTGTCTTGTCAACCATTTCTTAGCTTTAAAGTCCCATATCTCGCGAACGGATTAACCTAACCCAAAAATTCCTATTGTAACTGAAAGTAGAAACTCGCCCGATTACAACGGTATGCGTATTTTTTCCCTTGGCCATTCTGCTTAAGCGTTTGGAGCAGCAGAATTGCTAAAAATTTGTTCTCTTCTCAACCATTTCTTAGCTTCCAACTCCCATATCTCGCGAACGGATTGACCTAACCCAAAAATTCCTATTGCATCTGAAAGTAGAAACTCGCCCGATTACAACGGTACGTGTGTTTTTTCCCTAGGCCATTCTGGTTAAGCGTTTGGAGCAGCAGAATTGCGAAAAATTTTTTGCTTTATCAACCATTTCTTGGCTTTAAAGTCCCATATCTCGCGAACGGATTAACCTAACCCAAAAATTCCTATTGTAACTGAAAGTAGAAACTCGCCCGATTACATCGGTATGTGTATTTTTTCCCTAGGCCATTCTGGTTAAGCGTTTGGAGCAGCAGAATTGCGAAAAATTTTTTGTCTTCTCAACCATTTCTTATCTTCAAACTCCCATATCTCACGAACGGATTGACCTAACCCAAAAATTCCTATTGCATTTGAAAGTAGGAACTCGCCCGATTACAACGGTATGTGTATTTTTTCCCTAGGCCATTCTGGTTAAGCGTTTGGAGCAGCAGAATTGCGAAAAATTTGTTGTCTTCTCAACCATTTCTTGGCTTCAAACTCCCATATCTCGCGAACGGATTGACATAACCCAAAAATTGCTGTTGCATCTGAAAGTAGAAACTCGCCCGATTACATCGGTATGTGTATTTTTTCCCTAGGCCATTCTGGTTAAGCGTTTGGAGCAGCAGAATTGCGAAAAATTTTTTGTCTTCTCAACCATTTCGTAGCTTCAAACTCCCATATCTCGTGAACGGATTGACCTAACCCAAAAATTCCTATTGCATTTGAAAGTAGAAACTCGCCCGATTACAACGGTATGCGTATTTTTTCCCTAGCCCATTCTGGTTATGCGTTTGGAGCAGCAGAATTGCGAACAATTTGTTCTCTTCTCAACCATTTCTTAGCTTCCAACTCCCATATCTCGCGAACGGATTGACCTAACCCAAAAATTCCTATTGCATTTGATAGTCGAAACTCGCCCGATTACAACGGTACGTGTATTTTTCCCCTAGGCCATTCTGGATAAGCGATTGGAGCAGCAGAAGTGCGAAAAATTTGTTGTCTTGACAACCATTTCTTAGATTCAAAGTCCCATATCTCGTGAACGGATTAACCTAACCCAAAAATTCCTATTGTAACTGAAAGTAGAAACTCGCCCGATTACAACGGTATGCGTATTTTTTCCCTTGGCCATTCTGCTTAAGCGTTTGGAGCAGCAGAATTGCGAAAAATTTGTTCTCTTCTCAACCATTTCTTAGCTTCCAACTCCCATATCTCGCGAACGGATTGACCTAACCCAAAAATTCCAATTGCATCTGAAAGTAGAAACTCGCCCGATTACAACGGTACGTGTATTTTTTCCCTAGGCCATTCTGGTTGAGCGTTTGGAGCAGCAGAATTGCGAAAAATTTTTTGCCTTATCAAACATTTCTTGGCTTCAAACTCCCATATCTCGCGAACGGATTTACCTAACCCAAAAATTCCTGTTGCATCAGAAAGCAGAAACTCGCCCGATTACAACGGTATGCGTATTTTTTCCCTAGTCCATTCTGGTTAAGCGTTTGGAGCAGCAGAATTGAGAACAATTTGTTCTCTTCTCAACCATTTCTTAGCTACCAACTCCCATATCTCGCGAACGGATTGACCTAACCCAAAAATTCCTATGGCATTTGGTAATAGAAACTCGCCCGATTACAACGGTACGTGTATTTTTCCCCTAGGCCATTCTGGTTAAGCGATTGGACTAGCAGAAGTGCGAAAAATTTATTGTCTTGACAACCATTTCTTAGCTTCAAAGTCCCATATCTCGCGAACGGATTGACCTAACCCAAAAATTCCTATTGCATCTGAAAGTAGAAACTCGCCCGATTACAACGGTATGTGTATTTTTTCCCTAGGCCATTCTGGTTAAGCGTTTGGAGCAGCAGAATTGTGAAAAATTTTTTGCCCTCTCTACCATTCCTTGGCTTCAAACACCCATATCTCGCGAACGGATTGACCTAACCCAAAAATTCCTATTGCATCTGAAAGTAGAAACTCGCCCGATTACAACGGTATGTGTATTTTTTCCCTAGGCCATTCTGGTTAAGCGTTTGGAGCAGCAGAATTGCGAAAAATTTGTTGTCTTCTCAACCATTTCTTGGCTTCAAACTCCCATATCTCGCGAACGGATTGACCTAACCCAAAAATTGCTGTTGCATCTGAAAGTAGAAACTCGCCCGATTACAACGGTATGTGTATTTTTTCCCTAGGCCATTCTGGTTAAGCGTTTGGAGCAGCAGAATTGCGAACAATTTGTTCTCTTCTCAACAATTTCTTAGCTTCCAACTCCCATATCTCGCGAACGGATTAACCTAACCCAAAAATTCCTATTGTAACTGAAAGTAGAAACTCGCCCGATTACAACGGTATGCGTATTTTTTCCCTTGGCCATTCTGGTTAAGCGTTTGGAGCAGCAGAATTGCTAAAAATTTGTTCTCTTCTCAACCATTTCTTAGCTTCCAACTCCCATATCTCGCGAACGGATTGACCTAACCCAAAAATTCCTATTGCATTTGAAAGTAGAAACTCGCCCGATTACAACGGTACGTGTATTTTTCCCCTAGGCCATTCTGGTTAAGCGATTGGAGCAGCAGAAGTGCGAAAAATTCGTTGTCTTGTCAACCATTTCTTAGCTTTAAAGTCCCATATCTCGCGAACGGATTAACCTAACCCAAAAATTCCTATTGTAACTGAAAGTAGAAACTCGCCCGATTACAACGGTATGCGTATTTTTTCCCTTGGCCATTCTGCTTAAGCGTTTGGAGCAGCAGAATTGCTAAAAATTTGTTCTCTTCTCAACCATTTCTTAGCTTCCAACTCCCATATCTCGCGAACGGATTGACCTAACCCAAAAATTCCTATTGCATCTGAAAGTAGAAACTCGCCCGATTACAACGGTACGTGTGTTTTTTCCCTAGGCCATTCTGGTTAAGCGTTTGGAGCAGCAGAATTGCGAAAAATTTTTTGCTTTATCAACCATTTCTTGGCTTCAAACTCCCATATCTCGCGAACGGATTTACCTAACCCAAAAATTCCTGTTGCATCAGAAAGCAGAAACTCGCCCGATTACAACGGTATGCGTATTTTTTCCCTAGTCCATTCTGGTTAAGCGTTTGGAGCAGCAGAATTGCGAACAATTTGTTCTCTTCTCAACCATTTCTTAGCTTCCAACTCCCATATCTCGCGAACGGATTGACCTAACCCAAAAATTCCTATTGCATCTGAAAGTAGAAACTCGCCCGATTACAACCGTATGTGTATCTTTTCCCTAGGCCATTCTGGTTAAGCGTTTGGAGCAGCAGAATTGCGAAAAATTTATTGTCTTCTCAACCATTTCTTAGCTTCCAACTCCCATATCTCGCGAACGGATTGACCTAACCCAAAAATTCCTATTGCATTTGAAAGTAGAAACTCGCCCGATTACAACGGTACGTGTATTTTTCCCCTAGGCCATTCTGGTTAAGCGATTGGAGCAGCAGAAGTGCGAAAAATTTGTTGTCTTGTCAACCATTTCTTAGCTTTAGAGTCCCATATCTCGCGAACGGATTAACCTAACCCAAAAATTCCTATTGTAACTGAAAGTAGAAACTCGCCCGATTACAACGGTATGCGTATTTTTTCCCTTGGCCATTCTGCTTAAGCGTTTGGAGCAGCAGAATTGCGAAAAATTTGTTCTCTTCTCAACCATTTCTTAGCTTCCAACTCCCATATCTCGCGAACGGATTGACCTAACCCAAAAATTCCTATTGCATCTGAAAGTAGAAACTCGCCCGATTACAACGGTATGTGTATTTTTTCCCTAGGCCATTCTGGTTAAGCGTTTGGAGCAGCAGAATTGCGAACAATTTGTTCTCTTCTCAACCATTTCTTAGCTTCCAACTCCCATATCTCGCGAACGGATTGACCTAACCCAAAAATTCCTATTGCATCTGAAAGTAGAAACTCGCCCGATTACAACGGTACGTGTGTTTTTTCCCTAGGCCATTCTGGTTAAGCGTTTGGAGCAGCAGAATTGCGAAAAATTTTTTGCTTTGCTTTATCAACCATTTCTTGGCTTCAAACTCCCATATCTCGCGAACGGATTTACCTAACCCAAAAATTCCTGTTGCATCAGAAAGCAGAAACTCGCCCGATTACAACGGTATGCGTATTTTTTCCCTAGTCCATTCTGGTTAAGCGTTTGGAGCAGCAGAATTGCGAACAATTTGTTCTCTTCTCAACCATTTCTTAGCTTCCAACTCCATATCTCGCGAACGGATTGACCTAACCCAAAATTCCTATTGCATCTGAAAGTAGAAACTCGCCCGATTACAACCGTATGTGTATCTTTTCCCTAGGCCATTCTGGTTAAGCGTTTGGAGCAGCAGAATTGCGAAAAATTTATTGTCTTCTCAACCATTTCTTAGCTTCCAACTCCCATATCTCGCGAACGGATTGACCTAACCCAAAATTCCTATTGCATTTGAAAGTAGAAACTCGCCCGATTACAACGGTACGTGTATTTTCCCCTAGGCCATTCTGGTTAAGCGATTGGAGCAGCAGAAGTGCGAAAAATTTGTTGTCTTGTCAACCATTTCTTAGCTTTAGAGTCCCATATCTCGCGAACGGATTAACCTAACCCAAAAATTCCTATTGTAACTGAAAGTAGAAACTCGCCCGATTACAACGGTATGCGTATTTTTTCCCTTGGCCATTCTGCTTAAGCGTTGGAGCAGCAGAATTGCGAAAAAATTTGTTCTCTTCTCAACCATTCTTAGCTTCCAACTCCCATATCTCGCGAACGGATTGACCTAACCCAAAAATTCCTATTGCATCTGAAAGTAGAAACTCGCCCGATTACAACGGTACGTGTATTTTTTCCCTAGGCCATTCTGGTTAAGCGTTTGGAGCAGCAGAATTGCGAAAAATTTTTTGCTTTATCAACCATTTCTTGGCTTCAAACTCCCATATCTCGCGAACGGATTTACCTAACCCAAAAATTCCTGTTGCATCAGAAAGCAGAAACTCGCCCGATTACAACGGTATGCGTATTTTTTCCCTAGTCCATTCTGGTTAAGCGTTTGGAGCAGCAGAATTGCGAACAATTTGTTCTCTTCTCAACCATTTCTTAGCTTCCAACTCCCATATCTCGCGAAAGGATTGACCTAACCCAAAAATTCCTATTGCATCTGAAAGTAGAAACTCGCCCGATTACAACGGTATGTGTATCTTTTCCCTAGGCCACTCTGGTTAAGCGTTTGGAGCAGCAGAATTGCGAAAAATTTGTTGTCATCTCAACCATTTCTTGGCTTCAAACTCCCATATCTCGCGAACGGATTGACCTAACCCAAAAATTGCTGTCGCATCTGAAAGTAGAAACTCGCGCGATTACAACGGTATGTGTATTTTTTCCCTAGGCCATTCTGGTTAAGCGTTTGGAGCAGCAGAATTGCGAAAAATTTATTGTCTTCTCAACCATTTCTTAGCTTCCAACTCCCATATCTCGCGAACGGATTGACCTAACCCAAAAATTCCTATTGCATTTGAAAGTAGAAACTCGCCCGATTACAACGGTACGTGTATTTTTCCCCTAGGCCATTCTGGTTAAGCGATTGGAGCAGCAGAAGTGCGAAAAATTTGTTGTCTTGTCAACCATTTCTTAGCTTTAGAGTCCCATATCTCGCGAACGGATTAACCTAACCCAAAAATTCCTATTGTAACTGAAAGTAGAAACTCGCCCGATTACAACGGTATGCGTATTTTTTCCCTTGGCCATTCTGCTTAAGCGTTTGGAGCAGCAGAATTGCGAAAAATTTGTTCTCTTCTCAACCATTTCTTAGCTTCCAACTCCCATATCTCGCGAACGGATTGACCTAACCCAAAAATTCCTATTGCATCTGAAAGTGGAAACTCGTCCGATTACAACGGTACGTGTGTTTTTTCCCTAGGCCATTCTGGTTAAGCGTTTGGAGCAGCAGAATTGCGAAAAATTTTTTGCTTTATCAACCATTTCTTGGCTTCAAACTCCCATATCTCGCGAACGGATTTACCTAACCCAAAAATTCCTGTTGCATCAGAAAGCAGAAACTCGCCCGATTACAACGGTATGCGTATTTTTTCCCTAGTCCATTCTGGTTAAGCGTTTGGAGCAGCAGAATTGCGAACAATTTGTTCTCTTCTCAACCATTTCTTAGCTTCCAACTCCCATATCTCGCGAACGGATTGACCTAACCCAAAAATTCCTATTGCATCTGAAAGTAGAAACTCGCCCGATTACAACGGTATGTGTATCTTTTCCCTAGGCCATTCTGGTTAAGCGTTTGGAGCAGCAGAATTGCGAAAAATTTATTGTCTTCTCAACCATTTCTTAGCTTCCAACTCCCATATCTCGCGAACGGATTGACCTAACCCAAAAATTCCTATTGCATTTGAAAGTAGAAACTCGCCCGATTACAACGGTACGTGTATTTTTCCCCTAGGCCATTCTGGTTAAGCGATTGGAGCAGCAGAAGTGCGAAAAATTTGTTGTCTTGTCAACCATTTCTTAGCTTTAGAGTCCCATATCTCGCGAACGGATTAACCTAACCCAAAAATTCCTATTGTAACTGAAAGTAGAAACTCGCCCTATTACAACGGTATGCGTATTTTTTCCCTTGGCCATTCTGCTTAAGCGTTTGGAGCAGCAGAATTGCGAAAAATTTGTTCTCTTCTCAACCATTTCTTAGCTTCCAACTCCCATATCTCGCGAACGGATTGACCTAACCCAAAAATTCCTATTGCATCTGAAAGTAGAAACTCGCCCGATTACAACGGTACGTGTATTTTTTCCCTAGGCCATTCTGGTTAAGCGTTTGGAGCAGCAGAATTGCGAAAAATTTTTTGCTTTATCAACCATTTCTTGGCTTCAAACTCCCATATCTCGCGAACGGATTTACCTAACCCAAAAATTCCTGTTGCATCAGAAAGCAGAAACTCGCCCGATTACAACGGTATGCGTATTTTTTCCCTAGTCCATTCTGGTTAAGCGTTTGGAGCAGCAGAATTGCGAACAATTTGTTCTCTTCTCAACCATTTCTTAGCTTCCAACTCCCATATCTCGCGAAAGGATTGACCTAACCCAAAAATTCCTATTGCATCTGAAAGTAGAAACTCGCCCGATTACAACGGTATGTGTATCTTTTCCCTAGGCCACTCTGGTTAAGCGTTTGGAGCAGCAGAATTGCGAAAAATTTGTTGTCATCTCAACCATTTCTTGGCTTCAAACTCCCATATCTCGCGAACGGATTGACCTAACCCAAAAATTGCTGTCGCATCTGAAAGTAGAAACTCGCGCGATTACAACGGTATGTGTATTTTTTCCCTAGGCCATTCTGGTTAAGCGTTTGGAGCAGCAGAATTGCGAAAAATTTATTTTCTTCTCAACCATTTCTTACTTTCCAACTCCCATATCTCGCGAACGGATTGACCTAACCCAAAAATTCCTATTGCATTTGAAAGTAGAAACTCGCCCGATTACAACGGTACGTGTATTTTTCCCCTAGGCCATTCTGGATAAGCGATTGGAGCAGCAGAAGTGCGAAAAATTTGTTGTCTTGTCAACCATTTCTTAGCTTTAGAGTCCCATATCTCGCGAACGGATTAACCTAACCCAAAAATTCCTATTGTAACTGAAAGTAGAAACTCGCCCGATTACAACGGTATGCGTATTTTTTCCCTTGGCCGTTCTGCTTAAGCGTTTGGAGCAGCAGAATTGCGAAAAATTTGTTCTCTTCGCAACCATTTCTTAGCTTCCAACTCCCATATCTCGCGAACGGATTGACCAAACCCAAAAATTCCTTCTGCGTCTGAAAGTAGAAACTCGCCCGATTACAACGGTATGTGTATTTTCTCCCTAGGCCATTCTGGTTAAGCGTTTGGAGCAGCAGAATTGTGAAAAATTTTTTGCCTTCTCTACCATTCCTTGGCTTCAAACTCCCATATCTCGCGAACGGATTGACCTAACACAAAAATTCCTATTGCATTTGAAAGTAGAAACTCGCCCGATTACAACGGTACGTGTATTTTTCCCCTAGGCCATTCTGGTTAAGCGTTTGGAGCAGCAGAATTGCGAAAAATTTGTTGTCTTCTCAACCATTTCTTGGCTTCAAACTCCCATATCTCGCGAACGGATTGACCTAACTCAAAAATTGCTGTTGCATCTGAAAGTAGAAACTCGCCCGATTACAACGGTATGTGTATTTTTTCCCTAGGCCATTCTGGTTAAGCGTTTGGAGCAGCAGAATTGCGAAAAATTTTTTGTCTTCTCAACCATTTCTCAGCTTCAAACTCCCATATCTCGCGAACGGATTGACCTAACCCAAAAATTCCTATTGCATTTGAAAGTAGAAACTCGCCCAATTACAACGGTACGTGTATTTTTCCCCTAGGCCATTCTGGTTAAGCGATTGGAGCAGCAGAATTGCGAAAAATTTGTTGTCTTCTCAACCATTTCTTAGATTCAAAGTCCCATATCTCGCGAACGGATTGACCAAACCCAAAAATTCCTATTGCATTTGAAAGTAGAAACTCGCCCGATTACAACGGTATGTGTATTTTTTCCCTAGGCCATTCTGGTTAAGCGTTTGGAGCAGCAGAATTGCGAAAAATTTGTTGTCTTATCAACCATTTCTTGGCTTCAAACTCCCATATCTCGCGAACGGATTGACCTAACCCAAAAATTGCTGTTGCATCTGAAAGTAGAAACTCGCCCGTTTACAACGGTATGTGTATTTTTTCCCTAGGCCATTCTGGTTAAGCGTTTGGAGCAGCAGAATTGCGAACAATTTGTTCTCTTCTCAACCATTTCTTAGCTTCCAACTCCCATATCTCGCGAACGGATTGACCTAACCCAAAAATTCCTATTGCATTTGAATGTAGAATCTCGCCCGATTACAACGGTACGTGTATTTTTCCCCTAGGCCATTCTGGTTAAGCGATTGGAGCAGCAGAAGTGCGAAAAATTTGTTGTCTTGTCAACCATTTCTTAGCTTTAAAGTCCCATATCTCGCGAACTGATTAACCTAACCCAAAAATTCCTATTGTAACTGAAAGTAGAAACTCGCCCGATTACAACGGTATGCGTATTTTTTCGCTTGGCCATTCTGCTTAAGCGTTTGGAGCAGCAGAATTGCGAAAAATTTGTTCTCTTCTCAACCATTTCTTAGCTTCCAACTCCCATATCTCGCGAACGGATTGACCTAACCCAAAAATTCCTATTGCATCTGAAAGTAGAAACTCGCCCGATTACAACGGTACGTGTATTTTTTCCCTAGGCCATTCTGGTTAAGCGTTTGGAGCAGCAGAATTGCGAAAAATTTTTTGCTTTATCAACCATTTCTTGGCTTCAAACTCCCATATCTCTCGAACGGATTTACCTAACCCAAAAATTCCTGTTGCATCAGAAAGCAGAAACTCGCCCGATTACAACGGTATGCGTATTTTTTCCCTAGTCCATTCTGGTTAAGCGTTTGGAGCAGCAGAATTGCGAACAATTTGTTCTCTTCTCAACCATTTCTTAGCTTCCAACTCCCATATCTCGCGAAAGGATTGACCTAACCCAAAAATTCCTATTGCATCTGAAAGTAGAAACTCGCCCGATTACAACGGTATGTGTATCTTTTCCCTAGGCCACTCTGGTTAAGCGTTTGGAGCAGCAGAATTGCGAAAAATTTGTTGTCATCTCAACCATTTCTTGGCTTCAAACTCCCATATCTCGCGAACGGATTGACCTAACCCAAAAATTGCTGTCGCATCTGAAAGTAGAAACTCGCGCGATTACAACGGTATGTGTATTTTTTCCCTAGGCCATTCTGGTTAAGCGTTTGGAGCAGCAGAATTGCGAAAAATTTATTTTCTTCTCAACCATTTCTTACTTTCCAACTCCCATATCTCGCGAACGGATTGACCTAACCCAAAAATTCCTATTGCATTTGAAAGTAGAAACTCGCCCGATTACAACGGTACGTGTATTTTTCCCCTAGGCCATTCTGGTTAAGCGATTGGAGCAGCAGAAGTGCGAAAAATTTGTTGTCTTGTCAACCATTTCTTAGCTTTAGAGTCCCATATCTCGCGAACGGATTAACCTAACCCAAAAATTCCTATTGTAACTGAAAGTAGAAACTCGCCCGATTACAACGGTATGCGTATTTTTTCCCTTGGCCATTCTGCTTAAGCGTTTGGAGCAGCAGAATTGCGAAAAATTTGTTCTCTTCGCAACCATTTCTTAGCTTCCAACTCCCATATCTCGCGAACGGATTGACCAAACCCAAAAATTCCTTCTGCGTCTGAAAGTAGAAACTCGCCCGATTACAACGGTATGTGTATTTTCTCCCTAGGCCATTCTGGTTAAGCGTTTGGAGCAGCAGAATTGTGAAAAATTTTTTGCCTTCTCTACCATTCCTTGGCTTCAAACTCCCATATCTCGCGAACGGATTGACCTAACACAAAAATTCCTATTGCATTTGAAAGTAGAAACTCGCCCGATTACAACGGTACGTGTATTTTTCCCCTAGGCCATTCTGGTTAAGCGTTTGGAGCAGCAGAATTGCGAAAAATTTGTTGTCTTCTCAACCATTTCTTGGCTTCAAACTCCCATATCTCGCGAACGGATTGACCTAACTCAAAAATTGCTGTTGCATCTGAAAGTAGAAACTCGCCCGATTACAACGGTATGTGTATTTTATCCCTAGGCCATTCTGGTTAAGCGTTTGGAGCAGCAGAATTGCGAAAAATTTTTTGTCTTCTCAACCATTTCTCAGCTTCAAACTCCCATATCTCGCGAACGGATTGACCTAACCCAAAAATTCCTATTGCATTTGAAAGTAGAAACTCGCCCAATTACAACGGTACGTGTATTTTTCCCCTAGGCCATTCTGGTTAAGCGATTGGAGCAGCAGAATTGCGAAAAATTTGTTGTCTTCTCAACCATTTCTTAGATTCAAAGTCCCATATCTCGCGAACGGATTGACCAAACCCAAAAATTCCTATTGCATTTGAAAGTAGAAACTCGCCCGATTACAACGGTATGTGTATTTTTTCCCTAGGCCATTCTGGTTAAGCGTTTGGAGCAGCAGAATTGCGAAAAATTTGTTGTCTTATCAACCATTTCTTGGCTTCAAACTCCCATATCTCGCGAACGGATTGACCTAACCCAAAAATTGCTGTTGCATCTGAAAGTAGAAACTCGCCCGTTTACAACGGTATGTGTATTTTTTCCCTAGGCCATTCTGGTTAAGCGTTTGGAGCAGCAGAATTGCGAACAATTTGTTCTCTTCTCAACCATTTCTTAGCTTCCAACTCCCATATCTCGCGAACGGATTGACCTAACCCAAAAATTCCTATTGCATCTGAAAGTAGAAACTCGCCCGATTACAACGGTACGTGTATTTTTTCCCTAGGCCATTCTGGTTAAGCGTTTGGAGCAGCAGAATTGCGAAAAATTTTTTGCCTTATCAACCATTTCTTGGCTTCAAACTCCCATATCTCGCGAACGGATTTACCTAACCCAAAAATTCCTGTTGCATCAGAAAGCAGAAACTCGCCCGATTACAACGGTATGCGTATTTTTTCCCTAGTCCATTCTGGTTAAGCGTTTGGAGCAGCAGAATTGCGAACAATTTGTTCTCTTCTCAACCATTTCTTAGCTTCCAACTCCCATATCTCGCGAACGGATTGACCTAACCCAAAAATTCCTATTGCATCTGAAAGTAGAAACTCGCCCGATTACAACGGTATGTGTATCTTTTCCCTAGGCCATTCTGGTTAAGCGTTTGGAGCAGCAGAATTGCGAAAAATTTGTTGTCTTCTCAACCATTTCTTGGCTTCAAACTCCCATATCTCGCGAACGGATTGACCTAACCCAAAAATTGCTGTCGCATCTGAAAGTAGAAACTCGCGCGATTACAACGGTATGTGTATTTTTTCCCTAGGCCATTCTGGTTAAGCGTTTGGAGCAGCAGAATTGCGAAAAATTTTTTGTCTTCTCAAGCATTTCTTAGCTTCCAACTCCCATATCTCGCGAACGGATTGACCTAACCCAAAAATTCCTATTGCATTTGAAAGTAGAAACTCGCCCGATTACAACGGTACGTGTATTTTTCCCCTAGGCCATTCTGGTTAAGCGATTGGAGCAGCAGAAGTGCGAAAAATTTGTTGTCTTGTCAACCATTTCTTAGCTTTAGAGTCCCATATCTCGCGAACGGATTAACCTAACCCAAAAATTCCTATTGTAACTGAAAGTAGAAACTCGCCCGATTACAACGGTATGCGTATTTTTTCCCTTGGCCATTCTGCTTAAGCGTTTGGAGCAGCAGAATTGCGAAAAATTTGTCTTCTTCTCAACCATTTCTTAGCTTCCAACTCCCATATCTCGCGAACGGATTGACCTAACCCAAAAATTCCTATTGCATCTGAAAGTAGAAACTCGCCCGATTACAACGGTACGTGTATTTTTTCCCTAGGCCATTCTGGTTAAGCGTTTGGAGCAGCAGAATTGCGAAAAATTTTTTGCCTTATCAACCATTTCTTGGCTTCAAACTCCCATATCTCGCGAACGGATTTACCTAACCCAATAATTCCTGTTGCATCAGAAAGCAGAATCTCGCCCGATTACAACGGTATGCGTATTTCTTCCCTAGTCCATTCTGGTTAAGCGTTTGGAGCAGCAGAATTGCGAACAATTTGTTCTCTTCTCAACCATTTCTTGGCTTCAAACTCCCATATCTCGCGAACGGATTGACCTAACCCAAAAATTGCTGTTGCATCTGAAAGTAGAAACTCGCCCGATTACAACGGTACGTGTATTTTTCCCCTAGGCCATTCTGGTTAAGCGATTGGAGCAGTAGAATTGCGAAAAATTTGTTGTCTTCTCAACCATTTCTTAGATTCAAAGTCCCATATCTCGCGAACGGATTGACCAAACCCAAAAATTCCTTCTGCGTCTGAAAGTAGAAACTCGCCCGATTACAACGGTATGTGTATTTTCTCCCTAGGCCATTCTGGATAAGCGTCTGGAGCAGCAGAATTGTGAAAAATTTTTTGACTTCTCTGCCATTTCTTGGCTTCAAACTCCCATATCTCGCGAACGGATTGACCTAACTCAAAAATTCCAGCTGCGTCTGAAAGTAGAAACTCGCCCGATTACAACGGTATGCGTATTTTTTCCCTGGGCCATTCTGGTTAAGCGTTTGGAGCAGCAGAATTGCGAAAAATTTTTTGCCTTCTCAACCATTTCTTGGCTTCAAACTCCCATATCTCTTGAACGGATTGACCTAACCCAAAAATTCCTATTGCATCTGAAAGAAGAAACTCCCTCGGTTACAACGGTATGTGTATTTTTTCCCTAGGCCATTCTGTTTAAGCGTTTGGAGCAGCAGAATTGCGAAAAATTTTTTGCCTTCTCAACCATTTCTTGGCTTCAAACTCCCACATCTCGCGAACGGATTGACCTAACCCAAAAATTCCTGGTGCGTCTGAAAGTAGAAACTCGCCCGATTACAACGGTATGTGTATTTTTTCCCTAGTCCATTCTGGTTAAGCGTTTGGAGCAGCAGAATTACGAACAATTTGTTCTCTTCTCAACCATTTCTTAGCTTCCAACTCCCATATCTCGCGAACGGATTGACCTAACCCAAAAATTCCTATTGCATTTGAAAGTAGAAACTCGCCCGATTACAACGGTACGTGTATTTTTCCCCTAGGCCATTCTGGTTAAGCGTCTGGAGCAGCAGAATTGCGAAAAATTTGTTGTCTTCTCAACCATTTCTTGGCTTCAAACTCCCATATCTCGCGAACGGATTGACCTAACCCAAAAATTGCTGTTGCATCTGAAAGTAGAAACTCGCCCGATTACAACGGTACGTGTATTTTTCCCCTAGGCCATTCTGGTTAAGCGATTGGAGCAGCAGAATTGCGAAAAATTTGTTGTCTTCTCAACCATTTCTTAGATTCAAAGTCCCATATCTCGCGAACGGATTGACCAAACCCAAAAATTCCTTCTGCGTCGGAAAGTAGAAACTCGCCCGATTACAACGGTATGTGTATTTTCTCCCTAGGCCATTCTGCTTAAGCGTCTGGAGCAGCAGAATTGCGAAAAATTTGTTGTCTTCTCAACCATTTCTTGGCTTCAAACTCCCATATCTCGCGAACGGATTGACCTAACCCAAAAATTGCTGTTGCATCTGAAAGTAGAAACTCGCCCGATTACAACGGTACGTGTATTTTCCCCCTAGGCCATTCTGGTTAAGCGATTGGAGCAGCAGAATTGCGAAAAATTTGTTGTCTTCTCAACCATTTCTTAGATTCAAAGTCCCATATCTCGCGAACGGATTGACCAAACCCAAAAATTCCTTCTGCGTCTGAAAGTAGAAACTCGCCCGATTACAACGGTATGTGTATTTTCTCCCTAGGCCATTCTGGTTAAGTGTCTGGAGCAGCAGAATTGTGAAAAATTTTTTGCCTCCTCTACCATTTCTTAGCTTCCAACTCCCATATCTCGCGAACGGATTGACCTAACCCAAAAATTCCTATTGCATTTGAAAGTAGAAACTCGCCCGATTACAACGGTACGTGTATTTTTCCCCTAGGCCATTCTGGTTAAGCGATTGGAGCAGTAGAATTGCGAAAAATTTGTTGTCTTCTCAACCATTTCTTAGATTCAAAGTCCCATATCTCGCGAACGGATTGACCAAACCCAAAAATTCCTTCTGCGTCTGAAAGTAGAAACTCGCCCGATTACAACGGTATGTGTATTTTCTCCCTAGGCCATTCTGGATAAGCGTCTGGAGCAGCAGAATTGTGAAAAATTTTTTGACTTCTCTGCCATTTCTTGGCTTCAAACTCCCATATCTCGCGAACGGATTGACCTAACTCAAAAATTCCAGCTGCGTCTGAAAGTAGAAACTCGCCCGATTACAACGGTATGCGTATTTTTTCCCTGGGCCATTCTGGTTAAGCGTTTGGAGCAGCAGAATTGCGAAAAATTTTTTGCCTTCTCAACCATTTCTTGGCTTCAAACTCCCATATCTCTTGAACGGATTGACCTAACCCAAAAATTCCTATTGCATCTGAAAGAAGAAACTCCCTCGGTTACAACGGTATGTGTATTTTTTCCCTAGGCCATTCTGTTTAAGCGTTTGAAGCAGCAGAATTGCGAAAAATTTTTTGCCTTCTCAACCATTTCTTGGCTTCAAACTCCCACATCTCGCGAACGGATTGACCTAACCCAAAAATTCCTGGTGCGTCTGAAAGTAGAAACTCGCCCGATTACAACGGTATGTGTATTTTTTCCCTAGTCCATTCTGGTTAAGCGTTTGGAGCAGCAGAATTACGAACAATTTGTTCTCTTCTCAACCATTTCTTAGCTTCCAACTCCCATATCTCGCGAACGGATTGACCTAACCCAAAAATTCCTATTGCATTTGAAAGTAGAAACTCGCCCGATTACAACGGTACGTGTATTTTTCCCCTAGGCCATTCTGGTTAAGCGTCTGGAGCAGCAGAATTGCGAAAAATTTGTTGTCTTCTCAACCATTTCTTGGCTTCAAACTCCCATATCTCGCGAACGGATTGACCTAACCCAAAAATTGCTGTTGCATCTGAAAGTAGAAACTCGCCCGATTACAACGGTACGTGTATTTTTCCCCTAGGCCATTCTGGTTAAGCGATTGGAGCAGCAGAATTGCGAAAAATTTGTTGTCTTCTCAACCATTTCTTAGATTCAAAGTCCCATATCTCGCGAACGGATTGACCAAACCCAAAAATTCCTTCTGCGTCGGAAAGTAGAAACTCGCCCGATTACAACGGTATGTGTATTTTCTCCCTAGGCCATTCTGCTTAAGCGTCTGGAGCAGCCGAATTGCGAAAAATTTGTTGTCTTCTCAACCATTTCTTGGCTTCAAACTCCCATATCTCGCGAACGGATTGACCTAACCCAAAAATTGCTGTTGCATCTGAAAGTAGAAACTCGCCCGATTACAACGGTACGTGTATTTTCCCCCTAGGCCATTCTGGTTAAGCGATTGGAGCAGCAGAATTGCGAAAAATTTGTTGTCTTCTCAACCATTTCTTAGATTCAAAGTCCCATATCTCGCGAACGGATTGACCAAACCCAAAAATTCCTTCTGCGTCTGAAAGTAGAAACTCGCCCGATTACAACGGTATGTGTATTTTCTCCCTAGGCCATTCTGGTTAAGTGTCTGGAGCAGCAGAATTGTGAAAAATTTTTTGCCTCCTCTACCATTTCTTAGCTTCCAACTCCCATATCTCGCGAACGGATTGACCTAACCCAAAAATTCCTATTGCATTTGAAAGTAGAAACTCGCCCGATTACAACGGTACGTGTATTTTTCCCCTAGGCCATTCTGGTTAAGCGATTGGAGCAGCAGAATTGCGAAAAATTTGTTGTCTTCTCAACCATTTCTTAGATTCAAAGTCCCATATCTCGCGAACGGATTGACCTAACCCAAAAATTCCTATTGCATTTGAAATTAGAAACTCGCCCGATTACAACGGTACGTGTATTTTTCCCCTAGGCCATTCTGGTTAAGCGATTGGAGCAGCAGAAGTGCGAAAAATTTGTTGTCTTGTCAACCATTTCTTAGCTTTAAAGTCCCATATCTCGCGAACGGATTAACCTAACCCAAAAATTCCTATTGTAACTGAAAGTAGAAACTCGCCCGATTACAACGGTATGCGTATTTTTTCCCTTGGCCATTCTGCTTAAGCGTTTGGAGCAGCAGAATTGCGAAAAATTTGATCTCTTCTCAACCATTTCTTAGCTTCCAACTCCCATATCTCGCGAACGGATTGACCTAACCCAAAAATTCCTATTGCATCTGAAAGTAGAAACTCGCCCGATTACAACGGTACGTGTATTTTTTCCCTAGGCCATTCTGGTTAAGCGTTTGGAGCAGCAGAATTGCGAAAAATTTTTTGCCTTATCAACCATTTCTTGGCTTCAAACTCCCATATCTCGCGAACGGATTTACCTAACCCAAAAATTCCTGTTGCATCAGAAAGCAGAAACTCGCCCGATTACAACGGTATGCGTATTTTTTCCCTAGACCATTCTGGTTAAGCGTTTGGAGCAGCAGAATTGCGAACAATTTGTTCTCTTCTCAACCATTTCTTAGCTTCCAACTCCCATATCTCGCGAACGGATTGACCTAACCCAAAAATTCCTATTGCATCTGAAAGTAGAAACTCGCCCGATTACAACGGTATGTGTATCTTTTCCCTAGGCCACTCTGGTTAAGCGTTTGGAGCAGCAGACTTGCGAAAAATTTGTCGTCTTCTCAACCATTTCTTGGCATCAAACTCCCATATCTCGCGAACGGATTGACCTAACCCAAAAATTGCTGTCGCATCTGAAAGTAGAAACTCGCGCGATTACAACGGTATGTGTATTTTTTCCCTAGGCCATTCTGGTTAAGCGTTTGGAGCAGCAGAATTGCGAAAAATTGTTTGCCTTATCAACCATTTCTTGGCTTCAAACTCCCATATCTCGCGAACGGATTTACCTAACCCAAAAATTCCTGTTGCATCAGAAAGCAGAATTTCGCCCGATTACAACGGTATGCGTATTTCTTCCCTAGTCCATTCTGGTTAAGCGTTTGTAGCAGCAGAATTGCGAACAATTTGTTCTCTTCTCAACCATTTCTTGGCTTCAAACTCCCATATCTCGCGAACGGATTGACCTAACCCAAAAATTGCTGTTGCATCTGAAAGTAGAAACTCGCCCGATTACAACGGTACGTGTATTTTTCCCCTAGGCCATTCTGGTTAAGCGTTTGGAGCAGCAGAATTGCGAAAAATTTTTTGCCTTCTCAACCATTTCTTGGCTTCAAACTCCCATATCTCTTGAACGGATTGACCTAACCGAAAAATTCCTATTGCATCTGAAAGAAGAAACTCCCTCGATTACAACGGTATGTGTATTTTTTCCCTAGGCCATTCTGTTTAAGCGTTTGGAGCAGCAGAATTGCGAAAAATTTTTTGCCTTCTCAACCATTTCTTGGCTTCAAACTCCCACATCTCGCGAACGCATTGACCTAACCCAAAAATTCCTATTGCATTTGAAAGTAGAAACTCGCCCGATTACAACGGTACGTGTATTTTTCCCCTAGGCCATTCTGGTTAAGCGATTGGAGCAGCAGAATTGCGAAAAATTTGTTGTCTTCTCAACCATTTCTTAGATTCAAAGTCCCATATCTCGCGAACGGATTGACCAAACCCAAAAATTCCTTCTGCATCGGAAAGTAGAAACTCGCCCGATTACAACGGTACGTGTATTTTCTCCCTAGGCCATTCTGGTTAAGCGTCTGGAGCAGCAGAATTGTGAAAAATTTTTTGCCTTCTCTACCATTTCTTGGCTTCAAACTCCCATATCTCGCGAACGGATTGACCTAACCCAAAAATTCCTATTGCATTTGAAAGTAGAAACTCGCCCGATTACAACGGTACGTATATTTTTCCCCTAGGCCATTCTGGTTAAGCGATTGGAGCAGCAGAAGTGCGAAAAATTTGTTGTCTTGTCAACCATTTCTTAGATTCAAAGTCCCATATCTCGCGAACGGATTGACCAAACCCAAAAATTCCTTCTGCGTCGGAAAGTAGAAACTCGCCCGATTACAACGGTACGTGTATTTTCTCCCTAGGCCATTCTGGTTAAGCGTCTGGAGCAGCAGAATTGTGAAAAATTTTTTGCCTTCTCTACCATTTCTTGGCTTCAAACTCCCATATCTCGCGAACGGATTGACCTAACCCAAAAATTCCTATTGCATTTGAAAGTAGAAACTCGCCCGATTACAACGGTACGTGTATTTTTCCCCTAGGCCATTCTGGTTAAGCGATTGGAGCAGCAGAAGTGCGAAAAATTTGTTGTCTTGTCAACCATTTCTTAGCTTTAAAGTCCCATATCTCGCGAACGGATTAACCTAACCCAAAAATTCCTATTGTAACTGAAAGTAGAAACTCGCCCGATTACAACGGTATGCGTATTTTTTCCCTTGGCCATTCTGCTTAAGCGTTTGGAGCAGCAGAATTGCGAAAAATTTGTTCTCTTCTCAACCATTTCTTAGCTTCCAACTCCCATATCTCGCGAACGGATTGACCTAACCCAAAAATTCCTATTGCATCTGAAAGTAGAAACTCGCCCGATTACAACGGTACGTGTATTTTTTCCCTAGGCCAATCTGGTTAAGCGTTTGGAGCAGCAGAATTGCGAAAAATTTTTTGCCTTATCAACCATTTCTTGGCTTCAAACTCCCATATCTCGCGAACGGATTTACCTAACCCAAAAATTCCTGTTGCATCAGAAAGCAGAAACTCGCCCGATTACAACGGTATGCGTATTTTTTCCCTAGTCCATTCTGGTTAAGCGTTTGGAGCAGCAGAATTGCGAACAATTTGTTCTCTTCTCAACCATTTCTTAGCTTCCAACTCCCATATCTCGCGAACGGATTGACCTAACCCAAAAATTCCTATTGCATCTGAAAGTAGAAACTCGCCCGATTACAACGGTATGTGTATCTTTTCCCTAGGCCATTCTGGTTAAGCGTTTGGAGCAGCAGAATTGCGAAAAATTTGTTGTCTTCTCAACCATTTCTTGGCTTCAAACTCCCATATCTCGCGAACGGATTGACCTAACCCAAAAATTGCTGTCGCATCTGAAAGTAGAAACTCGCGCGATTAGAACGGTATGTGTATTTTTTCCCTAGGCCATTCTGTTTAAGCGTTTGGAGCAGCAGAATTGCGAAAAATTTATTGTCTTCTCAACCATTTCTTAGCTTCCAACTCCCATATCTCGCGAACGGATTGACCTAACCCAAAAATTCCTATTGCATTTGAAAGTAGAAACTCGCCCGATTACAACGGTACGTGTATTTTTCCCCTAGGCCATTCTGGTTAAGCGATTGGAGCAGCAGAATTGCGAAAAATTTGTCCTCTTCTCAACCATTTCTTAGATTCAAAGTCCCATATCTCGCGAACGGATTGACCTAACCCAAAAATTCCTATTGCATTTGAAAGTAGAAACTCGCCCGATTACAACGGTACGTGTATTTTTCCTCTAGGCCATTCTGGTTAAGCGATTGGAGCAGCAGAAGTGCGAAAAATTTGTTGTCTTGTCAACCATTTCTTAGCTTTAAAGTCCCATATCTCGCGAACGGATTAACCTAACCCAAAAATTCCTATTGTAACTGAAAGTAGAAACTCGCCCGATTACAACGGTATGCGTATTTTTTCCCTTGGCCATTCTGCTTAAGCGTTTGGAGCAGCAGAATTGCGAACAATTTGTTCTCTTCTCAACCATTTCTTAGCTTCCAACTCCCATATCTCGCGAACGGATTGACCTAACCCAAAAATTCCTATTGCATCTGAAAGTAGAAACTCGCCCGATTACAACGGTATGTGTATCTTTTCCCTAGGCCATTCTGGTTAAGCGTTTGGAGCAGCAGAATTGCGAAAAATTTGTTGTCTTCTCAACCATTTCTTGGCATCAAACTCCCATATCTCGCGAACGGATTGACCTAACCCAAAAATTGCTGTCGCATCTGAAAGTAGAAACTCGCGCGATTACAAAGGTATGTGTATTTTTTCCCTAGGCCATTCTGGTTAAGCGTTTGGAGCAGCAGAATTGCGAAAAATTTGTCCTCTTCTCAACCATTTCTTAGCTTCCAACTCCCATATCTCGCGAACGGATTGACCTAACCCAAAAATTCCTATTGCATCTGAAAGTAGAAACTCGCCCGATTACAACGGTACGTGTATTTTTTCCCTAGGCCATTCTGGTTAAGCGTTTGGAGCAGCAGAATTGCGAAAAATTGTTTGCCTTATCAACCATTTCTTGGCTTCAAACTCCCATATCTCGCGAACGGATTTACCTAACCCAAAAATTCCTGTTGCGTCAGAAAGCAGAATCTCGCCCGATTACAACGGTATGCGTATTTCTTCCCTAGTCCATTCTGGTTAAGCGTTTGGAGCAGGCAGAATTGCGAAAAATTGTTTGCCTTATCAACCATTTCTTGGCTTCAAACTCCCATATCTCGCGAACGGATTTACCTAACCCAAAAATTCCTGTTGCATCAGAAAGCAGAATCTCGCCCGATTACAACGGTATGCGTATTTCTTCCCTAGTCCATTCTGGTTAAGCGTTTGGAGCAGCAGAATTGCGAACAATTTGTTCTCTTCTCAACCATTTCTTGGCTTCAAACTCCCATATCTCGCGAACGGATTGACCTAACCCAAAAATTGCTGTTGCATCTGAAAGTAGAAACTCGCCCGATTACAACGGTACGTGTATTTTTCCCCTAGGCCATTCTGGTTAAGCGATTGGAGCAGCAGAATTGCGAAAAATTTGTTGTCTTCTCAACCATTTCTTAGATTCAAAGTCCCATATCTCGCGAACGGCTGGACCAAACCCAAAAATTCCTTCTGCGTCTGAAAGTAGAAACTCGCCCGATTACAACGGTATGCGTATTTTTCCCTGGGCCATTCTGGTTAAGCGTTTGGAGCAGCAGAATTGCGAAAAATTTGTTGCCTTCTCAACCATTTCTTGGCTTCAAACTCCCATATCTCTTGAACGGATTGACCTAACCCAAAAATTCCTATTGCATCTGAAAGAAGAAACTCCCTCGATTACAACGGTATGCGAATTTTTTCCCTAGGCCATTCTGTTTAAGCGTTTGGAGCAGCAGAATTGCGAAAAATTTTTTGCCTTCTCAACCATTTCTTGGCTTCAAACTCCCACATCTCGCGAACGGATTGACCTAACCCAAAAATTCCTGGTGCGTCTGAAAGTAGAAACTCGCCCGATTACAACGGTATGTGTATTTTTTCCCTAGTCCATTCTGGTTAAGCGTTTGGAGCAGCAGAATTACGAACAATTTGTTCTCTTCTCAACCATTTCTTAGCTTCCAACTCCCATATCTCGCGAACGGATTGACCTAACCCAAAAATTCCTATTGCATTTGAAAGTAGAAACTCGCCCGATTACAACGATACGTGTATTTTTCCCCTAGGCCATTCTGGTTAAGCGATTGGAGCAGCAGAATTGCGAAAAATTTGTTGTCTTCTCAACCATTTCTTAGATTCAAAGTCCCATATCTCGCGAACGGATTGACCAAACCCAAAAATTCCTTCTGCGTCGGAAAGTAGAAACTCGCCCGATTACAACGGTACGTGTATTTTCTCCCTAGGCCATTCTGGTTAAGCGTCTGGAGCAGCAGAATTGTGAAAAATTTTTTGCCTTCTCTACCATTTCTTGGCTTCAAACTCCCATATCTCGCGAACGGATTGACCTAACCCAAAAATTCCTATTGCATTTGAAAGTAGAAACTCGCCCGATTACAACGGTAAGTGTATTTTTCCCCTAGGCCATTCTAGTTAAGCGATTGGAGCAGCAGAATTGCGAAAAATTTGTTGTCTTCTCAACCATTTCTTAGATTCAAAGTCCCATATCTCGCGAACGGATTGACCAAACCCAAAAATTCCTATTGCATTTGAAAGTAGAAACTCGTCCGATTACAACGGTATGTGTATTTTTTCCCTAGGCCATTCTGGTTAAGCGTTTGGAGCAGCAGAATTGCGAAAAATTTGTTGTCTTCTCAACCATTTCTTGGCTTCAAACTCCCATATCTCGCGAACGGATTGACCTAACCCAAAAATTGCTGTTGCATCTGAAAGTAGAAACTCGCCCGATTACAACGGTATGTGTATTTTTTCCCTAGGCCATTCTGGTTAAGCGTTTGGAGCAGCAGAATTGCGAACAATTTGTTCTCTTCTCAACCATTTCTTAGCTTCCAACTCCCATATCTCGCGAACGGATTGACCTAACCCAAAAATTCCTATTGCATTTGAAAGTAGAAACTCGCCCGATTACAACGGTACGTGTATTTTTCCCCTAGGCCATTCTGGTTAAGCGATTGGAGCAGCAGAAGTGCGAAAAATTTGTTGTCTTGTCAACCATTTCTTAGCTTTAAAGTCCCATATCTCGCGAACGGATTAACCTAACCCAAAAATTCCTATTGTAACTGAAAGTAGAAACTCGCCCGATTACAACGGTATGCGTATTTTTTCCCTTGGCCATTCTGCTTAAGCGTTTGGAGCAGCAGAATTGCGAAAAATTTGTTCTCTTCTCAACCATTTCTTAGCTTCCAACTCCCATATCTCGCGAACGGATTGACCTAACCCAAAAATTCCTATTGCATCTGAAAGTAGAAACTCGCCCGATTACAACGGTACGTGTATTTTTTCCCTAGGCCATTCTGGTTAAGCGTTTGGAGCAGCAGAATTGCGAAAAATTTTTTGCCTTATCAACCATTTCTTGGCTTCAAACTCCCATATCTCGCGAACGGATTTACCTAACCCAAAAATTCCTGTTGCATCAGAAAGCAGAAACTCGCCCGATTACAACGGTATGCGTATTTTTTCCCTAGTCCATTCTGGTTAAGCGTTTGGAGCAGCAGAATTGCGAACAATTTGTTCTCTTCTCAACCATTTCTTAGCTTCCAACTCCCATATCTCGCGAACGGATTGACCTAACCCAAAAATTCCTATTGCATCTGAGAGTAGAAACTCGCCCGATTACAACGGTATGTGTATCTTTTCCCTAGGCCATTCTGGTTAAGCGTTTGGAGCAGCAGAATTGCGAAAAATTTGTTGTCTTCTCAACCATTTCTTGGCTTCAAACTCCCATATCTCGCGAACGGATTGACCTAACCCAAAAATTGCTGTCGCATCTGAAAGTAGAAACTCGCGCGATTAGAACGGTATGTGTATTTTTTCCCTAGGCCATTCTGGTTAAGCGTTTGGAGCAGCAGAATTGCGAAAAATTTATTGTCTTCTCAACCATTTCTTAGCTTCCAACTCCCATATCTCGCGAACGGATTGACCTAACCCAAAAATTCCTATTGCATTTGAAAGTAGAAACTCGCCCGATTACAACGGTACGTGTATTTTTCCCCTAGGCCATTCTGGTTAAGCGATTGGAGCAGCAGAATTGCGAAAAATTTGTTGTCTTGTCAACCATTTCTTAGCTTTAGAGTCCCATATCTCGCGAACGGATTAACCTAACCCAAAAATTCCTATTGTAACTGAAAGTAGAAACTCGCCCGATTACAACGGTATGCGTATTTTTTCCCTTGGCCATTCTGCTTAAGCGCTTGGAGCAGCAGAATTGCGAAAAATTTGTTCTCTTCTCAACCATTTCTTAGCTTCCAACTCCCATATCTCGCGAACGGATTGACCTAACCCAAAAATTCCTATTGCATCTGAAAGTAGAAACTCGCCCGATTACAACGGTACATGTATTTTTTCCCTAGGCCATTCTGGTTAAGCGTTTGGAGCAGCAGAATTGCGAAAAATTTTTTGCCTTATCAACCATTTCTTGGCTTCAAACTCGCATATCTCGCGAACGGATTGACCTAACCCAAAAATTCCTATTGCATTTGAAAGTAGAAACTCGCCCGATTACAACGGTACGTGTATTTTTCCCCTAGGCCATTCTGGTTAAGCGATTGGAGCAGCAGAATTGCGAAAAATTTGTTGTCTTGTCAACCATTTCTTAGCTTTAGAGTCCCATATCTCGCGAACGGATTAACCTAACCCAAAAATTCCTATTGTAACTGAAAGTAGAAACTCGCCCGATTACAACGGTATGCGTATTTTTTCCCTTGGCCATTCTGCTTAAGCGCTTGGAGCAGCAGAATTGCGAAAAATTTGTTCTCTTCTCAACCATTTCTTAGCTTCCAACTCCCATATCTCGCGAACGGATTGACCTAACCCAAAAATTCCTATTGCATCTGAAAGTAGAAACTCGCCCGATTACAACGGTACATGTATTTTTTCCCTAGGCCATTCTGGTTAAGCGTTTGGAGCAGCAGAATTGCGAAAAATTTGTTGTCTTCTCAACCATTTCTTGGCTTCAAACTCCCATATCTCGCGAACGGATTGACCTAACCCAAAAATTGCTGTCGCATCTGAAAGTAGAAACTCGCGCGATTAGAACGGTATGTGTATTTTTTCCCTAGGCCATTCTGGTTAAGCGTTTGGAGCAGCAGAATTGCGAAAAATTTATTGTCTTCTCAACCATTTCTTAGCTTCCAACTCCCATATCTCGCGAACGGATTGACCTAACCCAAAAATTCCTATTGCATTTGAAAGTAGAAACTCGCCCGATTACAACGGTACGTGTATTTTTCCCCTAGGCCATTCTGGTTAAGCGATTGGAGCAGCAGAATTGCGAAAAATTTGTTGTCTTGTCAACCATTTCTTAGCTTTAGAGTCCCATATCTCGCGAACGGATTAACCTAACCCAAAAATTCCTATTGCATCTGAAAGAAGAAACTCCCCCGATTACAACGGTATGTGTATTTTTTCCCTAGGCCATTCTGTTTAAGCGTTTGGAGCAGCAGAATTGCGAAAAATTTTTTGCCTTCTCAACCATTTCTTGGCTTCAAACTCCCACATCTCGCGAACGGATTGACCTAACCCAAAAATTCCTGGTGCGTCTGAAAGTAGAAACTCGCCCGATTACAACGGTATGTGTATTTTTTCCCTAGGCCATTCTGGTTAAGCGTTTGGAGCAGCAGAATTGCGAACAATTTGTTCTCTTCTCAACCATTTCTTAGCTTCCAACTCCCATATCTCGCGAACGGATTGACCTAACCCAAAAATTCCTATTGCATTTGAAAGTAGAAACTCGCCCGATTACAACGGTACGTGTATTTTTCCCCTAGGCCATTCTGGTTAAGCGATTGGAGCAGCAGAAGTGCGAAAAATTTGTTGTCTTGTCAACCATTTCTTAGCTTTAAAGTCCCATATCTCGCGAACGGATTAACCTAACCCAAAAATTCCTATTGTAACTGAAAGTAGAAACTCGCCCGATTACAAGGGTATGCTTATTTTTTCCCTTGGCCATTCTGCTTAAGCGTTTGGAGCAGCAGAATTGCGAAAAATTTGTTCTCTTCTCAACCATTTCTTAGCTTCCAACTCCCATATCTCGCGAACGGATTGACCTAACCCAAAAATTCCTTCTGCGTCGGAAAGTAGAAACTCGCCCGATTACAACGGTATGTGTTTTTTCTCCCTAGGCCATTCTGGTTAAGCGTTTGGAGCAGCAGAATTGCGAACAATTTTTTGCCTTATCAACCATTTCTTGGCTTCAAACTCGCATATCTCGCGAACGGATTGACCTAACCCAAAAATTCCTATTGCATTTGAAAGTAGAAAGTCGCCCGATTACAACGGTACGTGTATTTTTCCCCTAGGCCATTCTGGTTAAGCGATTGGAGCAGCAGAAGTGCGAAAAATTTGTTGTCTTCTCAACCATTTCTTAGCTTCCAACTCCCATATCTCGCGAACGGATTGACCTAACCCAAAAATTCCTATTGCATCTGAGAGTAGAAACTCGCCCGATTACAACGGTATGTGTATCTTTTCCCTAGGCCATTCTGGTTAAGCGTTTGGAGCAGCAGAATTGCGAAAAATTTGTTGTCTTCTCAACCATTTCTTGGCTTCAAACTCCCATATCTCGCGAACGGATTGACCTATCCCAAAAATTGCTGTCGCATCTGAAAGTAGAAACTCGCGCGATTAGAACGGTATGTGTATTTTTTCCCTAGGCCATTCTGGTTAAGCGTTTGGAGCAGCAGAATTGCGAAAAATTTGTTGTCTTGTCAACCATTTCTTAGCTTTAGAGTCCCATATCTCGCGAACGGATTAACCTAACCCAAAAATTCCTATTGTAACTGAAAGTAGAAACTCGCCCGATTACAACGGTATGCGTATTTTTTCCCTTGGCCATTCTGCTTAAGCGCTTGGAGCAGCAGAATTGCGAAAAATTTGTTCTCTTCTCAACCATTTCTTAGCTTCCAACTCCCATATCTCGCGAACGGATTGACCTAACCCAAAAATTCCTATTGCATCTGATAGTAGAAACTCGCCCGATTACAACGGTACATGTATTTTTTCCCTAGGCCATTCTGGTTAAGCGTTTGGAGCAGCAGAATTGCGAAAAATTTTTTGCCTTATCAACCATTTCTTGGCTTCAAACTCCCATATCTCGCGAATGGATTTACCTAACCCACAAATTCCTGTTGCATCAGAAAGCAGAATCTCGCCCGATTACAACCGTATGCGTATTTCTTCCCTAGTCCATTCTGGTTAAGCGTTTGGAGCAGCAGAATTGCGAACAATTTGTTCTCTTCTCAACCATTTCTTGGCTTCAAACTCCCATATCTCGCGAACGGATTGACCTAACCCAAAAATTGCTGTTGCATCTGAAAGTAGAAACTCGCCCGATTACAACGGTACGTGTATTTTTCCCCTAGGCCATTCTGGTTAAGCGATTGGAGCAGCAGAATTGCGAAAAATTTGTTGTCTTCTCAACCATTTCTTAGATTCAAAGTCCCATATCTCGCGAACGGATTGACCAAACCCAAAAATTCCTTCTGCGTCTGAAAGTAGAAACTCGCCCGATTACAACGGTATGTGTATTTTCTCCCTAGGCCATTCTGGATAAGCGTCTGGAGCAGCAGAATTGTGAAAAATTTTTTGACTTCTCTACCATTTCTTGGCTTCAAACTCCCATATCTCGCGAACGGATTGACATAACCCAAAAATTCCAGCTGCGTCTGAAAGTAGAAACTCGCCCGATTACAACGGTATGCGTATTTTTTCCCTTAGCCATTCTGGTTAAGCGTTTGGAGCAGCAGAATTGCGAAAAATTTTTTGCCTTCTCAACCATTTCTTGGCTTCAAACTCCCATATCTCTTGAACGGATTGACCTAACCCAAAAATTCCTATTGCATCTGAAAGAAGAAACTCCCCCGATTACAACGGTATGTGTATCTTTTCCCTAGGCCATTCTGTTTAAGCGTTTGGAGCAGCAGAATTGCGAAAAATTTGTTGTCTTCTCAACCATTTCTTGGCTTCAAACTCCCATATCTCGCGAACGGATTGACCTAACCCAAAAATTGCTGTCGCATCTGAAAGTAGAAACTCGCGCGATTAGAACGGTATGTGTATTTTTTCCCTAGGCCATTCTGGTTAAGCGTTTGGAGCAGCAGAATTGCGAAAAATTTATTGTCTTCTCAACCATTTCTTAGCTTCCAACTCCCATATCTCGCGAACGGATTGACCTAACCCAAAAATTCCTATTGCATTTGAAAGTAGAAACTCGCCCGATTACAACGGTACGTGTATTTTTCCCCTAGGCCATTCTGGTTAAGCGATTGGAGCAGCAGAAGTGCGAAAAATTTGTTGTCTTGTCAACCATTTCTTAGCTTTAGAGTCCCATATCTCGCGAACGGATTAACCTAACCCAAAAATTCCTATTGCATCTGATAGTAGAAACTCGCCCGATTACAACGGTACATGTATTTTTTCCCTAGGCCATTCTGGTTAAGCGTTTGGAGCAGCAGAATTGCGAAAAATTTTTTGCCTTATCAACCATTTCTTGGCTTCAAACTCCCATATCTCGCGAATGGATTTACCTAACCCAAAAATTCCTGTTGCATCAGAAAGCAGAATCTCGCCCGATTACAACCGTATGCGTATTTCTTCCCTAGTCCATTCTGGTTAAGCGTTTGGAGCAGCAGAATTGCGAACAATTTGTTCTCTTCTCAACCATTTCTTGGCTTCAAACTCCCATATCTCGCGAACGGATTGACCTAACCCAAAAATTGCTGTTGCATCTGAAAGTAGAAACTCGCCCGATTACAACGGTACGTGTATTTTTCCCCTAGGCCATTCTGGTTAAGCGATTGGAGCAGCAGAATTGCGAAAAATTTGTTGTCTTCTCAACCATTTCTTAGATTCAAAGTCCCATATCTCGCGAACGGATTGACCAAACCCAAAAATTCCTTCTGCGTCTGAAAGTAGAAACTCGCCCGATTACAACGGTATGTGTATTTTCCCCCTAGGCCATTCTGGATAAGCGTCTGGAGCAGCAGAATTGTGAAAAATTTTTTGACTTCTCTACCATTTCTTGGCTTCAAACTCCCATATCTCGCGAACGGATTGACCTAACCCAAAAATTCCAGCTGCGTCTGAAAGTAGAAACTCGCCCGATTACAACGGTATGCGTATTTTTTCCCTTAGCCATTCTGGTTAAGCGTTTGGAGCAGCAGAATTGCGAAAAATTTTTTGCCTTCTCAACCATTTCTTGGCTTCAAACTCCCATATCTCTTGAACGGATTGACCTAACCCAAAAATTCCTATTGCATCTGAAAGAAGAAACTCCCCCGATTACAACGGTATGTGTATTTTTTCCCTAGGCCATTCTGTTTAAGCGTTTGGAGCAGCAGAATTGCGAAAAATTTTTTGCCTTCTCAACCATTTCTTGGCTTCAAACTCCCACATCTCGCGAACGGATTGACCTAACCCAAAAATTCCTGGTGCGTCTGAAAGTAGAAACTCGCCCGATTACAACGGTATGTGTATTTTTTCCCTAGGCCATTCTGGTTAAGCGTTTGGAGCAGCAGAATTGCGAACAATTTGTTCTCTTCTCAACCATTTCTTAGCTTCCAACTCCCATATCTCGCGAACGGATTGACCTAACCCAAAAATTCCTATTGCATTTGAAAGTAGAAACCCGCCCGATTACAACGGTACGTGTATTTTTCCCCTAGGCCATTCTGGTTAAGCGATTGGAGCAGCAGAATTGCGAACAATTTGTTCTCTTCTCAACCATTTCTTGGCTTCAAACTCCCATATCTCGCGAACGGATTGACCTAACCCAAAAATTGCTGTTGCATCTGAAAGTAGAAACTCGCCCGATTACAACGGTACGTGTATTTTTCCCCTAGGCCATTCTGGTTAAGCGATTGGAGCAGCAGAATTGCGAAAAATTTGTTGTCTTCTCAACCATTTCTTAGATTCAAAGTCCCATATCTCGCGAACGGATTGACCAAACCCAAAAATTCCTTCTGCGTCTGAAAGTAGAAACTCGCCCGATTACAACGGTATGTGTATTTTCTCCCTAGGCCATTCTGGATAAGCGTCTGGAGCAGCAGAATTGTGAAAAATTTTTTGACTTCTCTACCATTTCTTGGCTTCAAACTCCCATATCTCGCGAACGGATTGACCTAACCCAAAAATTCCAGCTGCGTCTGAAAGTAGAAACTCGCCCGATTACAACGGTATGCGTATTTTTTCCCTTAGCCATTCTGGTTAAGCGTTTGGAGCAGCAGAATTGCGAAAAATTTTTTGCCTTCTCAACCATTTCTTGGCTTCAAACTCCCATATCTCTTGAACGGATTGACCTAACCCAAAAATTCCTATTGCATCTGAAAGAAGAAACTCCCCCGATTACAACGGTATGTGTATTTTTTCCCTAGGCCATTCTGTTTAAGCGTTTGGAGCAGCAGAATTGCGAAAAATTTTTTGCCTTCTCAACCATTTCTTGGCTTCAAACTCCCACATCTCGCGAACGGATTGACCTAACCCAAAAATTCCTGGTGCGTCTGAAAGTAGAAACTCGCCCGATTACAACGGTATGTGTATTTTTTCCCTAGGCCATTCTGGTTAAGCGTTTGGAGCAGCAGAATTGCGAACAATTTGTTCTCTTCTCAACCATTTCTTAGCTTCCAACTCCCATATCTCGCGAACGGATTGACCTAACCCAAAAATTCCTATTGCATTTGAAAGTAGAAACCCGCCCGATTACAACGGTACGTGTATTTTTCCCCTAGGCCATTCTGGTTAAGCTATTGGAGCAGCAGAAGTGCGAAAAATTTGTTGTCTTGTCAACCATTTCTTAGCTTTAAAGTCCCATATCTCGCGAACGGATTAACCTAACCCAAAAATTCCTATTGTAACTGAAAGTAGAAACTCGCCCGATTACAAGGGTATGCTTATTTTTTCCCTTGGCCATTCTGCTTAAGCGTTTGGAGCAGCAGAATTGCGAAAAATTTGTTCTCTTCTCAACCATTTCTTAGCTTCCAACTCCCATATCTCGCGAACGGATTGACCTAACCCAAAAATTCCTTCTGCGTCGGAAAGTAGAAACTCGCCCGATTACAACGGTATGTGTTTTTTCTCCCTAGGCCATTCTGGTTAAGCGTTTGGAGCAGCAGAATTGCGAACAATTTTTTGCCTTATCAACCATTTCTTGGCTTCAAACTCGCATATCTCGCGAACGGATTGACCTAACCCAAAAATTCCTATTGCATTTGAAAGTAGAAACTCGCCCGATTACAACGGTACGTGTATTTTTCCCCTAGGCCATTCTGGTTAAGCGATTGGAGCAGCAGAAGTGCGAAAAATTTGTTGTCTTCTCAACTATTTCTTAGCTTCCAACTCCCATATCTCGCGAACGGATTGACCTAACCCAAAAATTCCTATTGCATCTGAGAGTAGAAACTCGCCCGATTACAACGGTATGTGTATCTTTTCCCTAGGCCATTCTGGTTAAGCGTTTGGAGCAGCAGAATTGCGAAAAATTTGTTGTCTTCTCAACCATTTCTTGGCTTCAAACTCCCATATCTCGCGAACGGATTGACCTAACCCAAAAATTGCTGTCGCATCTGAAAGTAGAATCTCGCGCGATTAGAACGGTATGTGTATTTTTTCCCTAGGCCATTCTGGTTAAGCGTTTGGAGCAGCAGAATTGCGAAAAATTTGTTGTCTTGTCAACCATTTCTTAGCTTTAGAGTCCCATATCTCGCGAACGGATTAACCTAACCCGGAAATTCCTATTGTAACTGAAAGTAGAAACTCGCCCGATTACAACGGTATGCGTATTTTTTCCCTTGGCCATTCTGCTTAAGCGCTTGGAGCAGCAGAATTGCGAAAAATTTGTTCTCTTCTCAACCATTTCTTAGCTTCCAACTCCCATATCTCGCGAACGGATTGACCTAACCCAAAAATTCCTTCTGCGTCGGAAAGTAGAAACTCGCCCGATTACAACGGTATGTGTTTTTTCTCCCTAGGCCATTCTGGTTAAGCGTTTGGAGCAGCAGAATTGCGAACAATTTTTTGCCCTATCAACCATTTCTTGGCTTCAAACTCGCATATCTCGCGAACGGATTGACCTAACCCAAAAATTCCTATTGCATTTGAAAGTAGAAACTCGCCCGATTACAACGGTACGTGTATTTTTCCCCTAGGCCATTCTGGTTAAGCGATTGGAGCAGCAGAAGTGCGAAAAATTTGTTGTCTTCTCAACTATTTCTTAGCTTCCAACTCCCATATCTCGCGAACGGATTGACCTAACCCAAAAATTCCTATTGCATCTGAGAGTAGAAACTCGCCCGATTACAACGGTATGTGTATCTTTTCCCTAGGCCATTCTGGTTAAGCGTTTGGAGCAGCAGAATTGCGAAAAATTTGTTGTCTTCTCAACCATTTCTTGGCTTCAAACTCCCATATCTCGCGAACGGATTGACCTAACCCAAAAATTGCTGTCGCATCTGAAAGTAGAATCTCGCGCGATTAGAACGGTATGTGTATTTTTTCCCTAGGCCATTCTGGTTAAGCGTTTGGAGCAGCAGAATTGCGAAAAATTTGTTGTCTTGTCAACCATTTCTTAGCTTTAGAGTCCCATATCTCGCGAACGGATTAACCTAACCCAAAAATTCCTATTGTAACTGAAAGTAGAAACTCGCCCGATTACAACGGTATGCGTATTTTTTCCCTTGGCCATTCTGCTTAAGCGCTTGGAGCAGCAGAATTGCGAAAAATTTGTTCTCTTTTCAACCATTTCTTAGCTTCCAACTCCCATATCTCGCGAACGGATTGACCTAACCCAAAAATTCCTATTGCATCTGATAGTAGAAACTCGCCCGATTACAACGGTACATGTATTTTTTCCCTAGGCCATTCTGGTTAAGCGTTTGGAGCAGCAGAATTGCGAAAAATTTTTTGCCTTATCAACCATTTCTTGGCTTCAAACTCCCATATCTCGCGAATGGATTTACCTAACCCAAAAATTCCTGTTGCATCAGAAAGCAGAATCTCGCCCGATTACAACCGTATGCGTATTTCTTCCCTAGTCCATTCTGGTTAAGCGTTTGGAGCAGCAGAATTGCGAACAATTTGTTCTCTTCTCAACCATTTCTTGGCTTCAAACTCCCATATCTCGCGAACGGATTGACCTAACCCAAAAATTGCTGTTGCATCTGAAAGTAGAAACTCGCCCGATTACAACGGTACGTGTATTTTTCCCCTAGGCCATTCTGGTTAAGCGATTGGAGCAGCAGAATTGCGAAAAATTTGTTGTCTTCTCAACCATTTCTTAGATTCAAAGTCCCATATCTCGCGAACGGATTGACCAAACCCAAAAATTCCTTCTGCGTCTGAAAGTAGAAACTCGCCCGATTACAACGGTATGTGTATTTTCTCCCTAGGCCATTCTGGATAAGCGTCTGGAGCAGCAGAATTGTGAAAAATTTTTTGACTTCTCTACCATTTCTTGGCTTCAAACTCCCATATCTCGCGAACGGATTGAGCTAACCCAAAAATTCCAGCTGCGTCTGAAAGTAGAAACTCGCCCGATTACAACGGTATGCGTATTTTTTCCCTTAGCCATTCTGGTTAAGCGTTTGGAGCAGCAGAATTGCGAAAAATTTTTTGCCTTCTCAACCATTTCTTGGCTTCAAACTCCCATATCTCTTGAACGGATTGACCTAACCCAAAAATTCCTATTGCATCTGAAAGAAGAAACTCCCCCGATTACAACGGTATGTGTATTTTTTCCCTAGGCCATTCTGTTTAAGCGTTTGGAGCAGCAGAATTGCGAAAAATTTTTTGCCTTCTCAACCATTTCTTGGCTTCAAACTCCCACATCTCGCGAACGGATTGACCTAACCCAAAAATTCCTGGTGCGTCTGAAAGTAGAAACTCGCCCGATTACAACGGTATGTGTATTTTTTCCCTAGGCCATTCTGGTTAAGCGTTTGGAGCAGCAGAATTGCGAACAATTTGTTCTCTTCTCAACCATTTCTTAGCTTCCAACTCCCATATCTCGCGAACGGATTGACCTAACCCAAAAATTCCTATTGCATTTGAAAGTAGAAACTCGCCCGATTACAACGGTACGTGTATTTTTCCCCTAGGCCATTCTGGTTAAACGATTGGAGAAGCAGAATTGCGAAAAATTTTTTGCCTTCTCAACCATTTCTTGGCTTCAAACTCCCATATCTCGCGAACGGATTGACCTAACCCAAAAATTCCTATTGCATCTGAAAGTAGAAACTCGCTCGATTACAACGGTATGTGTATTTTTGCCCTAGGCCGTTCTGTTTAAGCGTTTGGAGCAGCAGAAGTGCGAAAAATTTGTTGTCTCCTCAACCATTTCTTAGCTTCAAACTCCCATATCTCGCGAACGGATTGACCTAACCCAAAAATTCCTATTGCAACTGAAAGTAGAAACTCGCCCGATTACAACGGTATGTGTATTTTTGCCCTAGGCCATTCTGTTTAAGCGTTTGGAGCAGCAGAAGTGCGAAAAATTTGTTGTCTCCTCAACCATTTTTTAGCTTCAAACTCCCATATCTCGCGAACGGATTGACATAACCCAAAAATTCCTATTGCATCTGAAAGTAGAAACTCGCCCGATTACAACGGTATGTGTATTTTTTCCCTAGGCCATTCTGGTTAAGCGTTTGGAGCAGCAGAATGGCGAAAAATTTTTTTCCCTCACAACCATTTCTTGGCTTCAAACTCCCATATCTCGAGAACGGATTGACCTAACCCAAAAATTCCTATCGCATCTGAAAGTAGAAACTGGCCCGATTACAACGGTATGTGTATTTTTTCCGTAGGCCATTCTGGTTAAGCGTTTGGAGCAGCAGAAAGGCGAAAAATTTTTTTCCTTCACAACCATTTCTTGGCTTCAAACTCCCATATCTCGCGAACGGATTGACCTACCCCAAAAATTCCTATTGCCTCTGAAAGTAGAAACTCGCCCGATTACATTGGTATGTGTATTTAGTCCCTAGGCCATTCGGATTAAGCGTTTGGAGCAGCAGAAGTGCGAAAAATTTGTTGTCTTCTAAACCATTTCTTAGCTACAAACTCCCATATCTCGCAAACAGATTGACCTAACCCAAAAATTCCGATGGCATTTGAAAGTAGAAACTAGCCCGATTACAGCGGTATGTGTATTTTTTCCCTAGTATATTCTGGTTAAGCGTTTGGAGCAGCAGAATTACGAAAAATTTTCTCCTTCTCAACCATTTCTTGGCTTCAAACTCCAATATCTCGCGAACGGATTGACCTAACCCAAAAATTCCTGTTGCATCTGAAAGTAGAAACTCGCCCGATTACAACGGTATGCGTGTTTTTTCCCTTGGCCATTCTGGTTAAGCGTTTGGAGCAGCAGAATTGCGAAAAATATTTTGCCTTCTCAACCATTTCTTGGCTTCAAACTCCCATATCTCGCGAACGGACTGACCTAACCCAAAAATTCCTATCGCATCTGAAAGTAGAAACTCGCCCGATTACAACGGTATGTGTATTTTGTCCCTAGGCCATTCTGGTTAAGCGTTTGAAGCAGCAGAATTGCGAAAAATTTTTTGCCTTCTCAACCATTTCTTGGCTTCAAACTCCCATATCTCGCGAACGGATTGACCTAACCCAAAAATTCCTATTGCATCTGAAAGTAGAAACTCGCCCGATTACGACGGTATGCGTATTTTTTCCCTAGTCCATTCTGATTGAGCGTTTGGAGCAGCAGAATCGCGAAAAATTTGTTGTCTTCTCAACCATTTCTTAGCTTCAAACTCTCATATCTCGCGAACGGATTGACCTAACCCAAACATTCCTATGGCATTTGAAAGTAGAAACTCGCCCGATTACAACGGTACACGTATTTTTCCCCTAGGCCATTCTGGTTAAACGATTGGAGAAGCAGAATTGCCAAAAATTTTTTGCCTTCTCAACCATTTCTTGGCTTCAAACTCCCATATCTCGCGAACGGATTGACCTAACCCAAAAATTCCTATTGCATCCGAAAGTAGAAACTCGCCCGATTACAACGGTATGTGTATTTTTGCCCTAGGCCGTTCTGTTTAAGCGTTTGGAGCAGCAGAAGTGCGAAAAATTTGTTGTCTCCTCAACCATTTCTTAGCTTCAAACTCCCATATCTCGCGAACGGATTGACCTAACCCAAAAATTCCTATTGCAACTGAAAGTAGAAACTCGCTCGATTACAACGGTATGTGTATTTTTGCCCTAGGCCATTCTGTTTAAGCGTTTGGAGCAGCAGAAGTGCGAAAAATTTGTTGTCTCCTCAACCATTTTTTAGCGTCAAACTCCCATATCTCGCGAACGGATTGACCTAACCCAAAAATTCCTATTGCATCTGAAAGTAGAAACTCGCCCGATTACAACGGTATGTGTATTTTTTCCCTAGGCCATTCTGGTTAAGCGTTTGGAGCAGCAGAATGGCGAAAAATTTTTTTCCCTCACAACCATTTCTTGGCTTCAAACTCCCATATCTCGAGAACGGATTGACCTAACCAAAAAATTCCTATTGCATCTGAAAGTAGAAACTCGCCCGATTACAACGGTATGTGTATTTTTTCCCTAGGCCATTCTGGTTAAGCGTTTGGAGCAGCAGAATGGCGAAAAATTTTTTTCCCCCACAACCATTTCTTGGCTTCAAACTCCCATATCTCGAGAACGGATTGACCTGACCCAAAAATTCCTATCGCATATGAAAGTAGAAACTCGCCCGATTACAACGGTATGTGTATTTTTCCCCTAGGCCATTCTGGTTAAACGATTGGAGAAGCAGAATTGCGAAAAATTTTTTGCCTTCTCAACCATTTCTTGGCTTCAAACTCCCATATCTCGCGAACGGATTGACCTAACCCAAAAATTCCTATTGCATCTGAAAGTAGAAACTCGCCCGATTACAACGGTATGTGTATTTTTGCCCTAGGCCATTCTGTTTAAGCGTTTGGAGCAGCAGAAGTGCGAAAAATTTGTTGTCCCCTCAACCATTTCTTAGCTTCAAACTCCCATATCTCGCGAACGGATTGACCTAACCCAAAAATTCCTATTGCATCTGAAAGTAGAAACTCGCCCGATTACAACGGTATGTGTATTTTTTCCCTAGGCCATTCTGGTTAAGCGTTTGGAGCAGCAGAATGGTGAAAAATTTTTTTCCTTCACAACCATGTCTTGGCTTCAAACTCCCATATCTCGAGAACGGATTGACCCAACCCAAAAATTCCTATCGCATCTGAAAGTAGAAACTCGCCCGATTACAACGGTATGTGTATTTTTTCCCTAGGCCATTCTGGTTAAGCGTTTGAAGCAGCAGAATTGCGAAAAATTTTTTGCCTTCTCAACCATTCCTTGGCTTCAAACTCCCATATCTCGCGGACGGATTGACCTACCCCAAAAATTCCTATTGCTTCTGAAAGTAGAAACTCGCCCGATTACAACGCTATGTGTATTTTGTCCCTAGGCCATTCTGGTTAAGCGTTTGAAGCAGCAGAATTGCGAAAAATTTAATGCCTTCTCAACCATTTCTTGGCTTTAAACTCCCATATCTCGCGAAAGGATTGACCTAACCCAAAAATTCCTATTGCATCTGAAAGTAGAAACTCGCCCGATTACAACGGTATGTGTATTTTTGCCCTAGGCCATTCTGTTTAAGCGTTTGGAGCAGCAGAAGTGCGAAAAATTTGTTGTCTCCTCAACCATTTCTTAGCTTCAAAATCCCATATCTCGCGAACGGATTGACCTAACCCAAAAATTCCGATGGCATCTGAAAGTAGAAACTAGCCCGATTACAGCGGTATGTGCATTTTTTCCCTAGGATATTCTGGTTAAGCGTTTGGAGCAGCAGAATTGCGAAAAATTTTTTCCTTCTCAACCATTTCTTGGCTTCAAACTCCAATATCTCGCGAACGGATTGACCTAACCCAAAAATTCCTGTTGCATCTGAAAGTAGAAACTCGCCCGATTACAACGGTATGCGTATTTTTTCCCTAGGCCATTCTGGTTAAGCGTTTGGAGCAGCAGAATTGCGAAAAATTTGATGTCTTCTCAACCATTTCTTAGCTTCAAACTCCCATATCTCGCGAAAGGATTGACCTAACCCAAAAATTCCTGTTGCATCAGAAAGTAGAAACTCACCCGATTACAACGGTATGCGTATTTCTTCCCTAGTCCATTCTCGTTAAGCGTTTGGAGCAGCAGAAGTGCGAAAGATTTGTTGTCTTGTCAAACATTTCTTAGCTTCAAACTCCCATGTCTGGCGAACGGATTGACCTAACCCAAAAATTCCTGTTGCATCAGAAAGTAGAAACTCACCCGGTTACGACGGTATGCGTATTTTTTCCCTAGTCCATTCTGTTTGAGCGTTTGGAGCAGCAGAATCGCGAAAAATTTGTTGTCTTCTCAACCATTTCTTAGCTTCAAACTCTCATATCTCGCTACGGATTGACCTAACCCAAACATTCCTATGGCATTTGAAAGTAGAAACTCGCCCGATTACAACGGTACGTGTATTTTTCCCCTAGGCCATTCTGGTTAAACGATTGGAGAAGCAGAATTGCGAAAAATTTTTTGCCTTCTCAACCATTTCTTGGCTTCAAACTCCCATATCTCGCGAACGGATTGACCTAACCCAAAAATTCCTATTGCATCTGAAAGTAGAAACTCGCCCGATTACAACGGTATGTGTATTTTTGCCCTAGGCCATTCTGTTTAAGCGTTTGGAGCAGCAGAATTGCGAAAAATTTGTTGTCTCCTCAACCATTTCTTAGCTTCAAACTCCCATATCTCGCGAACGGATTGACCTAACCCAAAAATTCCTATTGCAACTGAAAGTAGAAACTCGCCCGATTACAACGGTATGTGTATTTTTGCCCTAGGCCATTCTGTTTAAGCGTTTGGAGCAGCAGAAGTGCGAAAAATTTGTTGTCTCCTCAACCATTTTTTACCTTCAAACTCCCATATCTCGCGAACGGATTGACCTAACCCAAAAATTCCTATTGCATCTGAAAGTAGAAACTCGCCCGATTACAACGGTATGTGTATTTTTTCCCTAGGCCATTCTGGTTAAGCGTTTGGAGCAGCAGAATGGCGAAAAATTTTTTTCCCTCACAACCATTTCTTGGCTTCAAACTCCCATATCTCGAGAACGGATTGACCTAACCCAAAAATTCCTATCGCATCTGAAAGTAGAAACTCGCCCGATTACAACGGTATGTGTATTTTTTCCCTAGGCCATTCTGGTTAAGCGTTTGGAGCAGCAGAAAGGCGAAAAATTTTTTTCCTTCACAACCATTTCTTGGCTTCAAACTCCCATATCTCGCGAACGGATTGACCTACCCCAAAAATTCCTATTGCCTCTGAAAGTAGAAACTCGCCCGATTACATTGGTATGTGTATTTAGTCCCTAGGCCATTCGGATTAAGCGTTTGGAGCAGCAGAAGTGCGAAAAATTTGTTGTCTTCTAAACCATTTCTTAGCTACAAATTCCCATATCTCGCAAACAGATTGACCTAACCCAAAAATTCCGATGGCATCTGAAAGTAGAAACTAGCCCGATTACAGCGGTATGTGTATTTTTTCCCTAGGATATTCTGGTTAAGCGTTTGGAGCAGCAGAATTACGAAAAATTTTCTCCTTCTCAACCATTTCTTGGCTTCAAACTCCAATATCTCGCGAACGGATTGACCTAACCCAAAAATTCCTATTGCATCTGAAAGTAGAAACTCGCCCGATTACAACGGTATGTGTATTTGTTCCCTAGGCCATTCTGGTTAAGCGTTTGGAGCAGCAGAAAGGCGAAAAATTTTTTTCCTTCACAACCATTTCTTGGCTTCAAACTCCCATATCTCGCGAACGGATTGACCCAACCCAAAAATTCCTATCGCATCTGAAAGTAGAAACTCGCCCGATTACAACGGTATGTGTATTTTTTCCCTAGGCCATTCTGGTTAAGCGTTTGAAGCAGCAGAATTGCGAAAAATTTTTTGCCTTCTCTACCATTCCTTGGCTTCAAACTCCCATATCTCGCGAACGGATTGACCTACCCCAAAAATTCCTATTGCTTCTGAAAGTAGAAACTCGCCCGATTACAATGCTATGTGTATTTTGTCCCTAGGCCATTCTGGTTAAGCGTTTGAAGCAGCAGAATTGCGAAAAATTTAATGCCTTCTCAACCATTTCTTGGCTTTAAACTCCCATATCTCGCGAAAGGATTGACCTAACCCAAAAATTCCTATTGCATCTGAAAGTAGAAACTCGCCCGATTACAACGGTATGTGTATTTTTGCCCTAGGCCATTCTGTTTAAGCGTTTGGAGCAGCAGAAGTGCGAAAAATTTGTTGTCTCCTCAACCATTTCTTAGCTTCAAAATCCCATATCTCGCGAACGGATTGACCTAACCCAAAAATTCCGATGGCATCTGAAAGTAGAAACTAGCCCGATTACAGCGGAATGTGCATTTTTTCCCTAGGATATTCTGGTTAAGCGTTTGGAGCAGCAGAATTGCGAAAAATTTTTTCCTTCTCAACCATTTCTTGGCTTCAAACTCCAATATCTCGCGAACGGATTGACCTAACCCAAAAATTCCTGTTGCATCTGAAAGTAGAAACTCGCCCGATTACAACGGTATGCGTATTTTTTCCCTAGGCCATTCTGGTTAAGCGTTTGGAGCAGCAGAATTGCGAAAAATTTGTTGTCTTCTCAACCATTTCTTAGCTTCAAACTCCCATATCTCGCGAAAGGATTGACCTAACCCAAAAATTCCTGTTGCATCAGAAAGTAGAAACTCACCCGATTACAACGGTATGCGTATTTCTTCCCTAGTCCATTCTCGTTAAGCGTTTGGAGCAGCAGAAGTGCGAAAGATTTGTTGTCTTGTCAAACATTTCTTAGCTTCAAACTCCCATGTCTGGCGAACGGATTGACCTAACCCAAAAATTCCTGTTGCATCAGAAAGTAGAAACTCACCCGGTTACGACGGTATGCGTATTTTTTCCCTAGTCCATTCTGTTTGAGCGTTTGGAGCAGCAGAATCGCGAAAAATTTGTTGTCTTCTCAACCATTTCTTAGCTTCAAACTCTCATATCTCGCTACGGATTGACCTAACCCAAACATTCCTATGGCATTTGAAAGTAGAAACTCGCCCGATTACAACGGTACGTGTATTTTTCCCCTAGGCCATTCTGGTTAAACGATTGGAGAAGCAGAATTGCGAAAAATTTTTTGCCTTCTCAACCATTTCTTGGCTTCAAACTCCCATATCTCGCGAACGGATTGACCTAACCCAAAAATTCCTATTGCATCTGAAAGTAGAAACTCGCCCGATTACAACGGTATGTGTATTTTTGCCCTAGGCCATTCTGTTTAAGCGTTTGGAGCAGCAGAATTGCGAAAAATTTGTTGTCTCCTCAACCATTTCTTAGCTTCAAACTCCCATATCTCGCGAACGGATTGACCTAACCCAAAAATTCCTATTGCAACTGAAAGTAGAAACTCGCCCGATTACAACGGTATGTGTATTTTTGCCCTAGGCCATTCTGTTTAAGCGTTTGGAGCAGCAGAAGTGCGAAAAATTTGTTGTCTCCTCAACCATTTTTTACCTTCAAACTCCCATATCTCGCGAACGGATTGACCTAACCCAAAAATTCCTATTGCATCTGAAAGTAGAAACTCGCCCGATTACAACGGTATGTGTATTTTTTCCCTAGGCCATTCTGGTTAAGCGTTTGGAGCAGCAGAATGGCGAAAAATTTTTTTCCCTCACAACCATTTCTTGGCTTCAAACTCCCATATCTCGAGAACGGATTGACCTAACCCAAAAATTCCTATCGCATCTGAAAGTAGAAACTCGCCCGATTACAACGGTATGTGTATTTTTTCCCTAGGCCATTCTGGTTAAGCGTTTGGAGCAGCAGAAAGGCGAAAAATTTTTTTCCTTCACAACCATTTCTTGGCTTCAAACTCCCATATCTCGCGAACGGATTGACCTACCCCAAAAATTCCTATTGCCTCTGAAAGTAGAAACTCGCCCGATTACATTGGTATGTGTATTTAGTCCCTAGGCCATTCGGATTAAGCGTTTGGAGCAGCAGAAGTGCGAAAAATTTGTTGTCTTCTAAACCATTTCTTAGCTACAAATTCCCATATCTCGCAAACAGATTGACCTAACCCAAAAATTCCGATGGCATCTGAAAGTAGAAACTAGCCCGATTACAGCGGTATGTGTATTTTTTCCCTAGGATATTCTGGTTAAGCGTTTGGAGCAGCAGAATTACGAAAAATTTTCTCCTTCTCAACCATTTCTTGGCTTCAAACTCCAATATCTCGCGAACGGATTGACCTAACCCAAAAATTCCTATTGCATCTGAAAGTAGAAACTCGCCCGATTACAACGGTATGTGTATTTGTTCCCTAGGCCTTTCTGGTTAAGCGTTTGGAGCAGCAGAAAGGCGAAAAATTTTTTTCCTTCACAACCATTTCTTGGCTTCAAACTCCCATATCTCGCGAACGGATTTACCTACCCCAAAAATTCCTATTGCATCTGAAAGTAGAAACTCGCCCGATTACAACGGTATGTGTATTTGTTCCCTAGGCCATTCTGGTTAAGCGTTTGGAGCAGCAGAAAGGCGAAAAATTTTTTTCCTTCACAACCATTTCTTGGCTTCAAACTCCCATATCTCGCGAACGGATTGACCTATCCCAAACATTCCTATGGCATTTGAAAGTAGAAACTCGCCCGATTACAACGGTACGTGTATTTTTCCCCTAGGCCATTCTGGTTAAACGATTGGAGAAGCAGAATTGCGAAAAATTTTTTGCCTTCTCAACCATTTCTTGGCTTCAAACTCCCATATCTCGCGAACGGATTGACCTAACCCAAAAATTCCTGTTGCATCTGAAAGTAGAAACTCGCCCGATTACACAGGTATGTGTATTTTTGCCCTAGGCCATTCTGTTTAAGCGTTTGGAGCAGCAGAAGTGCGAAAAATTTGTTGTCTCCTCAACCATTTCTTAGCTTCAAACTCCCATATCTCGCGAACGGATTGACCTAACCAAAAATTCCTATTGCATCTGAAAGTAGAAACTCGCCCGATTACAACGGTATGTGTATTTGTTCCCTAGGCCATTCTGGTTAAGCGTTTGGAGCAGCAGAAAGGCGAAAAATTTTTTTCTTTCACAACCATTTCTTGGCTTCAAACTCCCATATCTCGCGAACGGATTTACCTACCCCAAAAATTCCTATTGCCTCTGAAAGTAGAAACTCGCCCGATTACATTGGTATGTGTATTTTTGCCCTAGGCCATTCTGTTTAAGCGTTTGGAGCAGCAGAAGTGCGAAAAATTTGTTGTCTCCTCAACCATTTCTTAGCTTCAAAATCCCATATCTCGCGAACGGATTGACCTAACCCAAAAATTCCGATGGCATCTGAAAGTAGAAACTAGCCCGATTACAGCGGTATGTGCATTTTTTACCTAGGATATTCTGGTTAAGCGTTTGGAGCAGCAGAATTGCGAAAAATTTTTTCCTTCTCAACCATTTCTTGGCTTCAAACTCCAATATCTCGCGAACGGATTGACCTCACCCAAAAATTCCTGTTGCATCTGAAAGTAGAAACTCGCCCGATTACAACGGTATGCGTATTTTTTCCCTAGGCCATTCTGGTTAAGCGTCTGAAGCAGCAGAATTGCGAAAAATATTTTGCCTTCTCAACCATTTCTTGGATTCAAACTCCCATATCTCGCGAACGGATTGACCTAACCCAAAAATTCCTATCGCATCTGAAAGTAGAAACTCGCCCGATTACAACGGTATGTGTATTCTTTCCCTAGGCCATTCTGGTTAAGCGTCTGAAGCAGCAGAATTGCGAAAAATATTTTGCATTCTCAACCATTTCTTGGCTTCAAACTCCCATATCTCGCGAACGGACTGACCTAACCCAAAAATTCCTATCGCATCTGAAAGTAGAAACTCGCCCGATTACAACGGTATGTGTATTTTGTCCCTAGGCCATTCTGGTTAAGCGTTTGAAGCAGCAGAATTGCGAAAAATTTTTTGCCTTCTCAACCATTTCTTGGCTTCAAACTCCCATATCTCGCGAACGGATTGACCTAACCCAAAAATTCCAATTGCATCTGAAAGTAGAAACTCGCCCGATTACAACGGTATGTGTATTTTTGCCCTAGGCCATTCTGTTTAAGCGTTTGGAGCAGCAGAAGTGCGAAAAATTTGTTGTCTCCCCAACCATTTCTTAGCTTCAAAATCCCATATCTCGCGAACGGATAGACCTAACCCAAAAATTCCGATGGCATCTGAAAGTAGAAACTAGCCCGATTACAGCGGTATGTGCATTTTTTCCCTAGGATATTCTGGTTAAGCGTTTGGAGCAGCAGAATTGCGAAAAATTTTTTCCTTCTCAACCATTTCTTGGCTTCAAACTCCAATATCTCGCGAACGGATTGACCTAACCCAAAAATTCCTGTTGCATCTGAAAGTAGAAACTCGCCCGATTACAACGGTATGCGTATTTTTTCCCTAGGCCACTCTGGTTAAGCGTTTGGAGCAGCAGAATTGCGAAAAATTTGTTGTCTTCTCAACCATTTCTTAGCTTCAAACTCCCATATCTCGCGAAAGGATTGACCTAACCCAAAAATTCCTGTTGCATCAGAAAGTAGAAACTCACCCGATTACAACGGTATGCGTATTTTTTCCCTAGTCCATTCTCGTTAAGCGTTTGGAGCAGCAGAAGTGCGAAAGATTTGTTGTCTTGTCAAACATTTCTTAGCTTCAAACTCCCATGTCTGGCGAACGGATTGACCTAACCCAAAAATTCCTGTTGCATCAGAAAGTAGAAACTCACCCGATTACGACGGTATGCGTATTTTTTCCCTAGTCCATTCTGTTTGAGCGTTTGGAGCAGCAGAATCGCGAAAAATTTGTTGTCTTCTCAACCATTTCATAGCTTCAAACTCTCATATCTCGCGAACGGATTGACCTAACCCAAACATTCCTATGGCATTTGAAAGTAGAAACTCGCCCGATTACAACGGTACGTGTATTTTTCCCCTAGGCCATTCTGGTTAAACGATTGGAGAAGCAGAATTGCGAAAAATTTTTTGCCTTCTCTACCATTTCTTGGCTTCAAACTCCCATATCTCGCGAACGGATTGACCTAACCCAAAAATTCCTATTGCATCTGAAAGTAGAAACTCGCCCGATTACAACGGTATGTGTATTTTTGCCCTAGGCCACTCTGTTTAAGCGTTTGGAGCAGCAGAATGGCGAAAAATTTTTTTCCCTCACAACCATTTCTTGGCTTCAAACTCCCATATCTCGAGAACGGAATGACATAACCCAAAAATTCCTATCGCATCTGAAAGTAGAAACTCGCCCGATTACAACGGTATGTGTATTTTTTCCCTAGGCCATTCTGGTTAAGCGTTTGGAGCAGCAGAAAGGCGAAAAATTTTTGTCCTTCACAACCATTTCTTGGCTTCAAACTCCCATATCTCGCGAACGGATTGACCTACCCCAAAAATTCCTATTGCCTCTGAAAGTAGAAACTCGCCCGATTACATTGGTATGTGTATTTAGTCCCTAGGCCATTCGGATTAAGCGTTTGGAGCAGCAGAAGTGCGAAAAATTTGTTGTCTCCCCAACCATTTCTTAGCTTCAAAATCCCATATCTCGCGAACGGATAGACCTAACCCAAAAATTCCGATGGCATCTGAAAGTAGAAACTAGCCCGATTACAGCGGTATGTGCATTTTTTCCCTAGGATATTCTGGTTAAGCGTTTGGAGCAGCAGAATTGCGAAAAATTTTTTCCTTCTCAACCATTTCTTGGCTTCAAACTCCAATATCTCGCGAACGGATTGACCTAACCCAAAAATTCCTGTTGCATCTGAAAGTAGAAACTCGCCCGATTACAACGGTATGCGTATTTTTTCCCTAGGCCATTCTGGTTAAGCGTTTGGAGCAGCAGAATTGCGAAAAATTTGTTGTCTTCTCAACCATTTCTTAGCTTCAAACTCCCATATCTCGCGAAAGGATTGACCTAACCCAAAAATTCCTGTTGCATCAGAAAGTAGAAACTCACCCGATTACAACGGTATGCGTATTTTTTCCCTAGTCCATTCTCGTTAAGCGTTTGGAGCAGCAGAATCGCGAAAAATTTGTTGTCTTCTCAACCATTTATTAGCTTCAAACTCTCATATCTCGCGAACGGATTGACCTAACCCAAACATTCCTATGGCATTTGAAAGTAGAAACTCGCCCGATTACAACGGTACGTGTATTTTTCCCCAAGGCCATTCTGGTTAAACGATTGGAGAAGCAGAATTGCGAAAAATTTTTTGCCTTCTCAACCATTTCTTGGCTTCAAACTCCCATATCTCGCGAACGGATTGACCTAACCCAAAAATTCCTATTGCATCTGAAAGTAGAAACTCGCCCGATTACAACGGTATGTGTATTTTTGCCCTAGGCCATTCTGTTTAAGCGTTTGGAGCAGCAGAAGTGCGAAAAATTTGTTGTCTCCTCAACCATTTCTTGGCTTCAAACTCCCATATCTCGCGAACGGATTGACCTAACCCAAAAATTCCTATTGCAACTGAAAGTAGAAACTCGCCCGATTACAACGGTATGTGTATTTTTGCCCTAGGCCATTCTGTTTAAGCGTTTGGAGCAGCAGAAGTGCGAAAAATTTGTTGTCTCCTCAACCATTTTTTAGCTTCAAACTCCCATATCTCGCGAACGGATTGACCTAACCCAAAAATTCCTATTGCACCTGAAAGTAGAAACTCGCCCGATTACAACGGTATGTGTATTTTTTCCCTAGGCCATTCTGGTTAAGCGTTTGGAGCAGCAGAAAGGCGAAAAATTTTTTTCCTTCACAACCATTTCTTGGCTTCAAACTCCCATATCTCGCGAACGGATTGACCTACCCCAAAAATTCCTATTGCCTCTGAAAGTAGAAACTCGCCCGATTACATTGGTATGTGTATTTAGTCCCTAGGCCATTCGGATTAAGCGTTTGGAGCAGCAGAAGTGCGAAAAATTTGTTGTCTTCTAAACCATTTCTTAGCTACAAGCTCCCATATCTCGCAAACAGATTGACCTAACCCAAAAATTCCGATGGCATCTGAAAGTAGAAACTAGCCCGATTACAGCGGTATGTGTATTTCTTCCCTAGGATATTCTGGTTAAGCGTTTGGAGCAGCAGAATTACGAAAAATTTTCTCCTTCTCAACCATTTCTTGGCTTCAAACTCCAATATCTCGCGAACGGATTGACCTAACCCAAAAACTCCTGTTGCATCTGAAAGTAGAAACTCGCCCGATTACAACGGTATGCGTGTTTTTTCCCTTGGCCATTCTGGTTAAGCGTTTGGAGCAGCAGAATTGCGAAAAATTTGTTGTCTTCTCAACCATTTCTTAGGTTCAAACTCTCATATCTCGCGAACGGATTGACATAACTCAAAAATTCCTATTGCATTTGAAAGTAGAAACTCGCCCGATTACAACGGTATGTGTATTTTTTCCCTAGTCCATTCTGTTTGAGCGTTTGGAGCAGCAGAATTGCGAAAAATTTGTTGTCTTCTCAACCATTTCTTAGGTTCAAACTCTCATATCTCGCGAACGGATTGACCTAACTCAAAAATTCCTATTGCATTTGAAAGTAGAAACTCGCCCGATTACAACGGTATGTGTATTTGTTCCCTAGGCCATTCTGGTTAAGCGTTTGGAGCAGCAGAAAGGCGAAAAATTTTTTTCCTTCACAACCATTTCTTGGCTTCAAACTCCCATATCTCGCGAACGGATTTACCTACCCCAAAAATTCCTATTGCCTCTGAAAGTAGAAACTCGCCCGATTACATTGGTATGTGTATTTAGTCCCTAGGCCATTCGGATTAAGCGTTTGGAGCAGCAGAAGTGCGAAAAATTTGTTGTCTTCTAAACCATTTCTTAGCTACAAACTCCCATATCTCGCAAACAGATTGACCTAACCCAAAAATTCCGATGGCATCTGAAAGTAGAAACTCGCCCGATTACAACGGTATGTGTATTTTTTCCCTAGGCCATTCTGGTTAAGCGTTTGGAGCAGCAGAAAGGCGAAAAATTTTTTTCCTTCACAACCATTTCTTGGCTTCAAACTCCCATATCTCGCGAACGGATTGACCTACCCCAAAAATTCCTATTGCCTCTGAAAGTAGAAACTCGCCCGATTACATTGGTATGTGTATTTAGTCCCTAGGCCATTCGGATTAAGCGTTTGGAGCAGCAGAAGTGCGAAAAATTTGTTGTCTTCTAAACCATTTCTTAGCTACAAACTCCCATATCTCGCAAACAGATTGACCTAACCCAAAAATTCCGATGGCATCTGAAAGTAGAAACTAGCCCGATTACAGCGGTATGTGTCTTTCTTCCCTAGGATATTCTGGTTAAGCGTTTGGAGCAGCAGAATTACGAAAAATTTTCTCCTTCTCAACCATTTCTTGGCTTCAAACTCCAATATCTCGCGCACGGATTGACCTAACCCAAAAACTCCTGTTGCATCTGAAAGTAGAAACTCGCCCGATTACAACGGTATGCGTGTTTTTTCCCTTGGCCATTCTGGTTAAGCGTTTGGAGCAGCAGAATTGCGAAAAATTTGTTGTCTTCTCAACCATTTCTTAGGTTCAAACTCTCATATCTCGCGAACGGATTGACCTAACTCATAAATTCCTATTGCATTTGAAAGTAGAAACTCGCCCGATTACAACGGTATGTGTATTTTTTCCCTAGTCCATTCTGTTTGAGCGTTTGGAGCAGCAGAATCGCGAAAAATTTGTTGTCTTCTCAACCATTTCTTAGCTTCAAACTCTCGTATCTCGCGAACGGATTGACCTAACCCAAAAATACCAATGGCATCTGAAAGTAGAAACTAGCCCGATTACAACGGTATGTGTATTTGTTCCCTAGGCCATTCTGGTTAAGCGTTTGGAGCAGCAGAAAGACGAAAAATTTTTTTCCTTCACAACCATTTCTTGGCTTCAAACTCCCATATCTCGCGAACGGATTTACCTACCCCAAAAATTCCTATTGCCTCGGAAAGTAGAAACTCGCCCGATTACATTGGTATGTGTATTTAGTCCCTAGGCCATTCGGATTAAGCGTTTGGAGCAGCAGAAGTGCGAAAAATTTGTTGTCTTCTAAACCATTTCTTAGCTACAAACTCCCATATCTCGCAAACAGATTGACCTAACCCAAAAATTCCGATGGCATCTGAAAGTAGAAACTAGCCCGATTACAGCGGTATGTGTATTTTTTCCCTAGGATATTCTGGTTAAGCGTTTGGAGCAGCAGAATTACGAAAAATTTTCTCCTTCTCAACCATTTCTTGGCTTCAAACTCCAATATCTCGCGAACGGATTGACCTAACCCAAAAATTCCTGTTGCATCTGAAAGTAGAAACTCGCCCGATTACAACGGTATGCGTGTTTTTTCCCTTGGCCATTCTGGTTAAGCGTTTGGAGCAGCAGAATTGCGAAAAATTTGTTGTCTTCTCAACCATTTCTTAGGTTCAAACTCTCATATCTCGCGAACGGATTGACCTTACTCAAAAATTCCTATTGCATTTGAAAGTAGAAACTCGCCCGATTACAACGGTATGTGTATTTTTTCCCTAGTCCATTCTGTTTGAGCGTTTGGAGCAGCAGAATCGCGAAAAATTTGTTGTCTTCTCAACCATTTCTTAGCTTCAAACTCTCATATCTCGCGAACAGATTGACCTAACCCAAACATTCCTATGGCATTTGAAAGTAGAAACTCGCCCGATTACAACGGTACGTGTATTTTTCCCCTAGGCCATTCTGGTTAAACGATTGGAGAAGCAGAATTGCGAAAAATTTTTTGCCTTCTCAACCATTTCTTGGCTTCAAACTCCCATATCTCGCGAACGGATTGACCTAACCCAAAAATTCCTATTGCATCTGAAAGTAGAAACTCGCCCGATTACAACGGTATGTGTATTTGTTCCCTAGGCCATTCTGGTTAAGCGTTTGGAGCAGCAGAAAGGCGAAAAATTTTTTTCCTTCACAACCATTTCTTGGCTTCAAACTCCCATATCTCGCGAACGGATTTACCTACCCCAAAAATTCCTATCGCATCTGAAAGTAGAAACTCGCCCGATTACAACGGTATGTGTATTTTTTCCCTAGGCCATTCTGGTTAAGCGTTTGGAGCAGCAGAAAGGCGAAAAATTTTTTTCCTTCACAACCATTTCTTGGCTTCAAACTCCCATATCTCGCGAACGGATTGACCTACCCCAAAAATTCCTATTGCCTCTGAAAGTAGAAACTCGCCCGATTACATTGGTATGTGTATTTAGTCCCTAGGCCATTCGGATTAAGCGTTTGGAGCAGCAGAAGTGCGAAAAATTTGTTGTCTTCTAAACCATTTCTTAGCTACAAACTCCCATATCTCGCAAACAGATTGACCTAACCCAAAAATTCCGATGGCATCTGAAAGTAGAAACTAGCCCGATTACAGCGGTATGTGTATTTCTTCCCTAGGATATTCTGGTTAAGCGTTTGGAGCAGCAGAATTACGAAAAATTTTCTCCTTCTCAACCATTTCTTGGCTTCAAACTCCAATATCTCGCGAACGGATTGACCTAACCCAAAAACTCCTGTTGCATCTGAAAGTAGAAACTCGCCCGATTACAACGGTATGCGTGTTTTTTCCCTTGGCCATTCTGTTTGAGCGTTTGGAGCAGCAGAATTGCGAAAAATTTGTTGTCTTCTCAACCATTTCTTAGGTTCAAACTCTCATATCTCGCGAACGGATTGACCTAACTCAAAAATTCCTATTGCATTTGAAAGTAGAAACTCGCCCGATTACAACGGTATGTGTATTTGTTCCCTAGGCCATTCTGGTTAAGCGTTTGGAGCAGCAGAAAGGCGAAAAATTTTTTTCCTTCACAACCATTTCTTGGCTTCAAACTCCCATATCTCGCGAACGGATTTACCTACCCCAAAAATTCCTATTGCCTCTGAAAGTAGAAACTCGCCCGATTACATTGGTATGTGTATTTAGTCCCTAGGCCATTCGGATTAAGCGTTTGGAGCAGCAGAAGTGCGAAAAATTTGTTGTCTTCTAAACCATTTCTTAGCTACAAACTCCCATATCTCGCAAACAGATTGACCTAACCCAAAAATTCCGATGGCATCTGAAAGTAGAAACTCGCCCGATTACAACGGTATGTGTATTTTTTCCCTAGGCCATTCTGGTTAAGCGTTTGGAGCAGCAGAAAGGCGAAAAATTTTTTTCCTTCACAACCATTTCTTGGCTTCAAACTCCCATATCTCGCGAACGGATTGACCTACCCCAAAAATTCCTATTGCCTCTGAAAGTAGAAACTCGCCCGATTACATTGGTATGTGTATTTAGTCCCTAGGCCATTCGGATTAAGCGTTTGGAGCAGCAGAAGTGCGAAAAATTTGTTGTCTTCTAAACCATTTCTTAGCTACAAACTCCCATATCTCGCAAACAGATTGACCTAACCCAAAAATTCCGATGGCATCTGAAAGTAGAAACTAGCCCGATTACAGCGGTATGTGTCTTTCTTCCCTAGGATATTCTGGTTAAGCGTTTGGAGCAGCAGAATTACGAAAAATTTTCTCCTTCTCAACCATTTCTTGGCTTCAAACTCCAATATCTCGCGCACGGATTGACCTAACCCAAAAACTCCTGTTGCATCTGAAAGTAGAAACTCGCCCGATTACAACGGTATGCGTGTTTTTTCCCTTGGCCATTCTGGTTAAGCGTTTGGAGCAGCAGAATTGCGAAAAATTTGTTGTCTTCTCAACCATTTCTTAGGTTCAAACTCTCATATCTCGCGAACGGATTGACCTAACTCATAAATTCCTATTGCATTTGAAAGTAGAAACTCGCCCGATTACAACGGTATGTGTATTTTTTCCCTAGTCCATTCTGTTTGAGCGTTTGGAGCAGCAGAATCGCGAAAAATTTGTTGTCTTCTCAACCATTTCTTAGCTTCAAACTCTCATATCTCGCGAACAGATTGACCTAACCCAAACATTCCTATGGCATTTGAAAGTAGAAACTCGCCCGATTACAACGGTACGTGTATTTTTCCCCTAGGCCATTCTGGTTAAACGATTGGAGAAGCAGAATTGCGAAAAATTTTTTGCCTTCTCAACCATTTCTTGGCTTCAAACTCCCATATCTCGCGAACGGATTGACCTAACCCAAAAATTCCTATTGCATCTGAAAGTAGAAACTCGCCCGATTACAACGGTATGTGTATTTGTTCCCTAGGCCATTCTGGTTAAGCGTTTGGAGCAGCAGAAAGGCGAAAAATTTTTTTCCTTCACAACCATTTCTTGGCTTCAAACTCCCATATCTCGCGAACGGATTTACCTACCCCAAAAATTCCTATTGCCTCTGAAAGTAGTAACTCGCCCGATTACATTGGTATGTGTATTTAGTCCCTAGGCCATTCGGATTAAGCGTTTGGAGCAGCAGAAGTGCGAAAAATTTGTTGTCTTCTAAACCATTTCTTAGCTACAAACTCCCATATCTCGCAAACAGATTGACCTAACCCAAAAATTCCGATGGCATCTGAAAGTAGAAACTAGCCCGATTACAGCGGTATGTGTATTTTTTCCCTAGGATATTCTGGTTAAGCGTTTGGAGCAGCAGAATTACGAAAAATTTTCTCCTTCTCAACCATTTCTTGGCTTCAAACTCCAATATCTCGCGAACGGATTGACCTAACCCAAAAATTCCTGTTGCATCTGAAAGTAGAAACTCGCCCGATTACAACGGTATGCGTGTTTTTTCCCTTCGCCATTCTGGTTAAGCGTTTGGAGTAGCAGAATTGCGAAAAATTTGTTGTCTTCTCAACCATTTCTTAGGTTCAAACTCTCATATCTCGCGAACGGATTGACCTAACTCAAAAATTCCTATTGCATTTGAAAGTAGAAACTCGCCCGATTACAACGGTATGTGTATTTTTTCCCCAGTCCATTCTGTTTGAGCGTTTGGAGCAGCAGAATCGCGAAAAATTTGATGTCTTCTCAACCATTTCTTAGCTTCAAACTCTCATATCTCGCGAACGGATTGACCTAACCCAAACATTCCTATGGCATTTGAAAGTAGAAACTCGCCCGATTACAACGGTACGTGTATTTTTCCCCTAGGCCATTCTGGTTAAACGATTGGAGAAGCAGAATTGCGAAAAATTTTTTGCCTTCTCCATCATTTCTTGGCTTCAAACTCCCATATCTCGCGAACGGATTGACCTAACCCAAAAATTCCTATTGCATCTGAAAGTAGAAACTCGCCCGATTACAACGGTATGTGTATTTTTGCCCTAGGCCATTCTGTTTAAGCGTTTGGAGCAGCAGAAGTGCGAAAAATTTGTTGTCTCCTCAACCATTTCTTAGCTTCAAACTCCCATATCTCGCGAACGGATTGACCTAACCCAAAAATTCCTATTGCATCTGAAAGTAGAAACTCGCCCGATTACAACGGTATGTGTATTTGTTCCCTAGGCCATTCTGGTTAAGCGTTTGGAGCAGCAGAAATGCGAAAAATTTTTTTCCTTCACAACCATTTCTTGGCTTCAAACTCCCATATCTCGCGAACGGATTTACCTACCCCAAAAATTCCTATTGCCTCTGAAAGTAGAAACTCGCCCGATTACATTGGTATGTGTATTTAGTCCCTAGGCCATTCGGATTAAGCGTTTGGAGCAGCAGAAGTGCGAAAAATTTGTTGTCTTCTAAACCATTTCTTAGCTACAAACTCCCATATCTCGCAAACAGATTGACCTAACCCAAAAATTCCGATGGCATCTGAAAATAGAAACTAGCCCGATTACAGCGGTATGTGTATTTTTTCCCTAGGATATTCTGGTTAAGCGTTTGGAGCAGCAGAATTACGAAAAATTTTCTCCTTCTCAACCATTTCTTGGCTTCAAACTCCCATATCTCGAGAACGGATTGACCTAACCCAAAAATTCCTATCGCATCTGAAAGTAGAAACTCGCCCGATTACAACGGTATGTGTATTTTTTCCCTAGGCCATTCTGGTTAAGCGTTTGGAGCAGCAGAAAAGCGAAAAATTTTTTTCCTTCACAACCATTTCTTGGCTTCAAACTCCCATATCTCGCGAACGGATTGACCTACCCCAAAAATTCCTGTTGCATCTGAAAGTAGAAACTCGCCCGATTACAACGGTATGTGTATTTTTGCCCTAGGCCATTCTGTTTAAGCGTTTGGAGCAGCAGAAGTGCGAAAAATTTGTTGTCTCCTCAACCATTTTTTAGCTTCAAACTCCCATATCTCGCGAACGGATTGACCTAACCCAAAAATTCCTATCGCATCTGAAAGTAGAAACCCGCCCGATTACAACGGTATGTGTATTTTTTCCCTAGTCCATTCTGGTTAAGCGTTTGAAGCAGCAGAATTTCGAAAAATTTTTTGCCTTCTCAACCATTTCTTGGCTTCAAACTCCCATTTCTCGCAAACGGATTGACCTAACCCAAAGATTCCGATTGCATCTGAAAGTAGAAACTCGCACGATTACAGCGGTATGCGTATTTTTTCCCTAGGCCATTCTGGTTAAGCTTTTGGAGCAGCAGAATTGCGAAAAATTTGTGGTCTTCTCAACCATTTCTTAGGTTCAAACTCTCATATCTAGCGAACGGATTGACCTAACCCAAAAATTCCTATTGCATTTGAAAGTAGAAACTCGCCCGATTACAGCGGTACGTGTATTTTTCCCCTAGGCCATTCTGGTTAAGCGATTGGAGCAGCAGAAGTGCGAAAAATTTGTTGTCTTGTCAACCATTTCTTAGCTTCAAAGTCCCATATCTCGCGAACGGATTGACCTAACCCAAAAATTCCTATTGTAATTGAATGTAGAAACTCGCCCGATTACAAGGGTATGCGTATTTTTTCCCTAGGCCATTCTGGTTAAGCGTTTGGAGCAGCAGAATTGCGAAAAATTTGTTGTCTTCTCAACCATTTCTTAGGTTCAAACTCTCATATCTAGCGAACGGATTGACCTAACCCAAAAATTCCTATTGCATTTGAAAGTAGAAACTCGCCCGATTACAGCGGTACGTGTATTTTTCCCCTAGGCCATTCTGGTTAAGCGATTGGAGCAGCAGAAGTGCGAAAAATTTGTTGTCTTGTCAAACATTTCTTAGCTTCAAACTCCCATATCTCGCGAATGGATTGACCTAACCCAAAAATTCCTATTGCATCTGAAAGTAGAATCTCGCCCGATTACAACGGTATGTGTATTTTTGCCCTAGGCCATTCTGGTTAAGCGTTTGGAGCAGCAGAAGTGCGAAAAATTTGTTGTCTCCTCAACCATTTCTTAGCTTCAAACTCCCATATCTCGCGAACGGATTGACCTAACCCAAAAATTCCTATTGCATCTGAAAGTAGAAACTCGCCCGATTACAACGGTATGTGTATTTTTTCCCTCGGCCATTCTGGTTAAGCGTTTGGAGCAGCAGAATTGCGAAAAATTTTATTCCTTCACAACCATTCCTTGGCTTCAAACTCCCATATCTCGCAAACGGATTGACCTAACCCAAAAATTCCTATTGCATCTGAAAGTAGAAACTAGCCCGATTACAACGGTATGTGTATTCTTTCCCTAGGCCATTCTGGTTAAGCGTCTGAAGCAGCAGAATCGCGAAAAATTTGATGTCTTCTCAACCATTTCTTAGCTTCAAACTCTCATATCTCGCGAACGGATTGACCTAACCCAAACATTCCTATGGCATTTGAAAGTAGAAACTCGCCCGATTACAACGGTACGTGTATTTTTCCCCTAGGCCATTCTGGTTAAACGATTGGAGAAGCAGAATTGCGAAAAATTTTTTGCCTTCTCCATCATTTCTTGGCTTCAAACTCCCATATCTCGCGAACGGATTGACCTAACCCAAAAATTCCTATTGCATCTGAAAGTAGAAACTCGCCCGATTACAACGGTATGTGTATTTTTGCCCTAGGCCATTCTGTTTAAGCGTTTGGAGCAGCAGAAGTGCGAAAAATTTGTTGTCTCCTCAACCATTTCTTAGCTTCAAACTCCCATATCTCGCGAACGGATTGACCTAACCCAAAAATTCCTATTGCATCTGAAAGTAGAAACTCGCCCGATTACAACGGTATGTGTATTTGTTCCCTAGGCCATTCTGCTTAAGCGTTTGGAGCAGCAGAAATGCGAAAAATTTTTTTCCTTCACAACCATTTCTTGGCTTCAAACTCCCATATCTCGCGAACGGATTTACCTACCCCAAAAATTCCTATTGCCTCTGAAAGTAGAAACTCGCCCGATTACATTGGTATGTGTATTTAGTCCCTAGGCCATTCGGATTAAGCGTTTGGAGCAGCAGAAGTGCGAAAAATTTGTTGTCTTCTAAACCATTTCTTAGCTACAAACTCCCATATCTCGCAACCAGATTGACCTAACCCAAAAATTCCGATGGCATCTGAAAGTAGAAACTAGCCCGATTACAGCGGTATGTGTATTTTTTCCCTAGGATATTCTGGTTAAGCGTTTGGAGCAGCAGAATTACGAAAAATTTTCTCCTTCTCAACCATTTCTTGGCTTCAAACTCCCATATCTCGAGAACGGATTGACCTAACCCAAAAATTCCTATCGCATCTGAAAGTAGAAACTCGCCCGATTACAACGGTATGTGTATTTTTTCCCTCGGCCATTCTGGTTAAGCGTTTGGAGCAGCAGAATTGCGAAAAATTTTATTCCTTCACAACCATTCCTTGGCTTCAAACTCCCATATCTCGCAAACGGATTGACCTAACCCAAAAATTCCTATTGCATCTGAAAGTAGAAACTAGCCCGATTACAACGGTATGTGTATTCTTTCCCCAGTCCATTCTGTTTGAGCGTTTGGAGCAGCAGAATCGCGAAAAATTTGATGTCTTCTCAACCATTTCTTAGCTTCAAACTCTCATATCTCGCGAACGGATTGACCTAACCCAAACATTCCTATGGCATTTGAAAGTAGAAACTCGCCCGATTACAACGGTACGTGTATTTTTCCCCTAGGCCATTCTGGTTAAACGATTGGAGAAGCAGAATTGCGAAAAATTTTTTGCCTTCTCCATCATTTCTTGGCTTCAAACTCCCATATCTCGCGAACGGATTGACCTAACCCAAAAATTCCTATTGCATCTGAAAGTAGAAACTCGCCCGATTACAACGGTATGTGTATTTTTGCCCTAGGCCATTCTGTTTAAGCGTTTGGAGCAGCAGAAGTGCGAAAAATTTGTTGTCTCCTCAACCATTTCTTAGCTTCAAACTCCCATATCTCGCGAACGGATTGACCTAACCCAAAAATTCCTATTGCATCTGAAAGTAGAAACTCGCCCGATTACAACGGTATGTGTATTTGTTCCCTAGGCCATTCTGGTTAAGCGTTTGGAGCAGCAGAAATGCGAAAAATTTTTTTCCTTCACAACCATTTCTTGGCTTCAAACTCCCATATCTCGCGAACGGATTTACCTACCCCAAAAATTCCTATTGCCTCTGAAAGTAGAAACTCGCCCGATTACATTGGTATGTGTATTTAGTCCCTAGGCCATTCGGATTAAGCGTTTGGAGCAGCAGAAGTGCGAAAAATTTGTTGTCTTCTAAACCATTTCTTAGCTACAAACTCCCATATCTCGCAAACAGATTGACCTAACCCAAAAATTCCGATGGCATCTGAAAATAGAAACTAGCCCGATTACAGCGGTATGTGTATTTTTTCCCTAGGATATTCTGGTTAAGCGTTTGGAGCAGCAGAATTACGAAAAATTTTCTCCTTCTCAACCATTTCTTGGCTTCAAACTCCCATATCTCGAGAACGGATTGACCTAACCCAAAAATTCCTATCGCATCTGAAAGTAGAAACTCGCCTGATTACAACGGTATGTGTATTTTTTCCCTAGGCCATTCTGGTTAAGCGTTTGGAGCAGCAGAAAAGCGAAAAATTTTTTTCCTTCACAACCATTTCTTGGCTTCAAACTCCCATATCTCGCGAACGGATTGACCTACCCCAAAAATTCCTGTTGCATCTGAAAGTAGAAACTCGCCCGATTACAACGGTATGTGTATCTTTGCCCTAGGCCATTCTGTTTAAGCGTTTGGAGCAGCAGAAGTGCGAAAAATTTGTTGTCTCCTCAACCATTTTTTAGCTTCAAACTCCCATATCTCGCGAACGGATTGACCTAACCCAAAAATTCCTATCGCATCTGAAAGTAGAAACCCGCCCGATTACAACGGTATGTGTATTTTTTCCCTAGTCCATTCTGGTTAAGCGTTTGAAGCAGCAGAATTTCGAAAAATTTTTTGCCTTCTCAACCATTTCTTGGCTTCAAACTCCCATTTCTCGCAAACGGATTGACCTAACCCAAAAATTCCGATTGCATCTGAAAGTAGAAACTCGCACGATTACAGCGGTATGCGTATTTTTTCCCTAGGCCATTCTGGTTAAGCTTTTGGAGCAGCAGAATTGCGAAAAATTTGTGGTCTTCTCAACCATTTCTTAGGTTCAAACTCTCATATCTAGCGAACGGATTGACCTAACCCAAAAATTCCTATTGCATTTGAAAGTAGAAACTCGCCCGATTACAGCGGTACGTGTATTTTTCCCCTAGGCCATTCTGGTTAAGCGATTGGAGCAGCAGAAGTGCGAAAAATTTGTTGTCTTGTCAACCATTTCTTAGCTTCAAAGTCCCATATCTCGCGAACGGATTGACCTAACCCAAAAATTCCTATTGTAATTGAATGTAGAAACTCGCCCGATTACAAGGGTATGCGTATTTTTTCCCTAGGCCATTCTGGTTAAGCGTTTGGAGCAGCAGAATTGCGAAAAATTTGTTGTCTTCTCAACCATTTCTTAGGTTCAAACTCTCATATCTAGCGAACGGATTGACCTAACCCAAAAATTCCTATTGCATTTGAAAGTAGAAACTCGCCCGATTACAGCGGTACGTGTATTTTTCCCCTAGGCCATTCTGGTTAAGCGATTGGAGCAGCAGAAGTGCGAAAAATTTGTTGTCTTGTCAAACATTTCTTAGCTTCAAACTCCCATATCTCGCGAATGGATTGACCTAACCCAAAAATTCCTATTGCATCTGAAAGTAGAATCTCGCCCGATTACAACGGTATGTGTATTTTTGCCCTAGGCCATTCTGGTTAAGCGTTTGGAGCAGCAGAATTGCGAAAAATTTGTTGTCTCCTCAACCATTTCTTAGCTTCAAACTCCCATATCTCGCGAACGGATTGACCTAACCCAAAAATTCCTATTGCATCTGAAAGTAGAAACTCGCCCGATTACAACGGTATGTGTATTTTTTCCCTCGGCCATTCTGGTTAAGCGTTTGGAGCAGCAGAATTGCGAAAAATTTTATTCCTTCACAACCATTCCTTGGCTTCAAACTCCCATATCTCGCAAACGGATTGACCTAACCCAAAAATTCCTATTGCATCTGAAAGTAGAAACTAGCCCGATTACAACGGTATGTGTATTCTTTCCCTAGGCCATTCTGGTTAAGCGTCTGAAGCAGCAGAATCGCGAAAAATTTGATGTCTTCTCAACCATTTCTTAGCTTCAAACTCTCATATCTCGCGAACGGATTGACCTAACCCAAACATTCCTATGGCATTTGAAAGTAGAAACTCGCCCGATTACAACGGTACGTGTATTTTTCCCCTAGGCCATTCTGGTTAAACGATTGGAGAAGCAGAATTGCGAAAAATTTTTTGCCTTCTCCATCATTTCTTGGCTTCAAACTCCCATATCTCGCGAACGGATTGACCTAACCCAAAAATTCCTATTGCATCTGAAAGTAGAAACTCGCCCGATTACAACGGTATGTGTATTTTTGCCCTAGGCCATTCTGTTTAAGCGTTTGGAGCAGCAGAAGTGCGAAAAATTTGTTGTCTCCTCAACCATTTCTTAGCTTCAAACTCCCATATCTCGCGAACGGATTGACCTAACCCAAAAATTCCTATTGCATCTGAAAGTAGAAACTCGCCCGATTACAACGGTATGTGTATTTGTTCCCTAGGCCATTCTGCTTAAGCGTTTGGAGCAGCAGAAATGCGAAAAATTTTTTTCCTTCACAACCATTTCTTGGCTTCAAACTCCCATATCTCGCGAACGGATTTACCTACCCCAAAAATTCCTATTGCCTCTGAAAGTAGAAACTCGCCCGATTACATTGGTATGTGTATTTAGTCCCTAGGCCATTCGGATTAAGCGTTTGGAGCAGCAGAAGTGCGAAAAATTTGTTGTCTTCTAAACCATTTCTTAGCTACAAACTCCCATATCTCGCAACCAGATTGACCTAACCCAAAAATTCCGATGGCATCTGAAAGTAGAAACTAGCCCGATTACAGCGGTATGTGTATTTTTTCCCTAGGATATTCTGGTTAAGCGTTTGGAGCAGCAGAATTACGAAAAATTTTCTCCTTCTCAACCATTTCTTGGCTTCAAACTCCCATATCTCGAGAACGGATTGACCTAACCCAAAAATTCCTATCGCATCTGAAAGTAGAAACTCGCCCGATTACAACGGTATGTGTATTTTTTCCCTCGGCCATTCTGGTTAAGCGTTTGGAGCAGCAGAATTGCGAAAAATTTTATTCCTTCACAACCATTCCTTGGCTTCAAACTCCCATATCTCGCAAACGGATTGACCTAACCCAAAAATTCCTATTGCATCTGAAAGTAGAAACTAGCCCGATTACAACGGTATGTGTATTCTTTCCCTAGGCCATTCTGGTTAAGCGTCTGAAGCAGCAGAATCGCGAAAAATTTGATGTCTTCTCAACCATTTCTTAGCTTCAAACTCTCATATCTCGCGAACGGATTGACCTAACCCAAACATTCCTATGGCATTTGAAAGTAGAAACTCGCCCGATTACAACGGTACGTGTATTTTTCCCCTAGGCCATTCTGGTTAAACGATTGGAGAAGCAGAATTGCGAAAAATTTTTTGCCTTCTCCATCATTTCTTGGCTTCAAACTCCCATATCTCGCGAACGGATTGACCTAACCCAAAAATTCCTATTGCATCTGAAAGTAGAAACTCGCCCGATTACAACGGTATGTGTATTTTTGCCCTAGGCCATTCTGTTTAAGCGTTTGGAGCAGCAGAAGTGCGAAAAATTTGTTGTCTCCTCAACCATTTCTTAGCTTCAAACTCCCATATCTCGCGAACGGATTGACCTAACCCAAAAATTCCTATTGCATCTGAAAGTAGAAACTCGCCCGATTACAACGGTATGTGTATTTGTTCCCTAGGCCATTCTGCTTAAGCGTTTGGAGCAGCAGAAATGCGAAAAATTTTTTTCCTTCACAACCATTTCTTGGCTTCAAACTCCCATATCTCGCGAACGGATTTACCTACCCCAAAAATTCCTATTGCCTCTGAAAGTAGAAACTCGCCCGATTACATTGGTATGTGTATTTAGTCCCTAGGCCATTCGGATTAAGCGTTTGGAGCAGCAGAAGTGCGAAAAATTTGTTGTCTTCTAAACCATTTCTTAGCTACAAACTCCCATATCTCGCAAACAGATTGACCTAACCCAAAAATTCCGATGGCATCTGAAAGTAGAAACTAGCCCGATTACAGCGGTATGTGTATTTTTTCCCTAGGATATTCTGGTTAAGCGTTTGGAGCAGCAGAATTACGAAAAATTTTCTCCTTCTCAACCATTTCTTGGCTTCAAACTCCCATATCTCGAGAACGGATTGACCTAACCCAAAAATTCCTATCGCATCTGAAAGTAGAAACTCGCCCGATTACAACGGTATGTGTATTTTTTCCCTAGGCCATTCTGGTTAAGCGTTTGGAGCAGCAGAAAAGCGAAAAATTTTTTTCCTTCACAACCATTTCTTGGCTTCAAACTCCCATATCTCGCGAACGGATTGACCTACCCCAAAAATTCCTGTTGCATCTGAAAGTAGAAACTCGCCCGATTACAACGGTACGTGTATTTTTGCCCTAGGCCATTCTGATTAAGCGTTTGGAGCAGCAGAAGTGCGAAAAATTTGTTGTCTCCTCAACCATTTTTTAGCTTCAAACTCCCATATCTCGCGAACGGATTGACCTAACCCAAAAATTCCTATCGCATCTGAAAGTAGAAACCCGCCCGATTACAACGGTATGTGTATTTTTTCCCTAGTCCATTCTGGTTAAGCGTTTGAAGCAGCAGAATTGCGAAAAATTTTTTGCCTTCTCAACCATTTCTTGGCTTCAAACTCCCATTTCTCGCAAACGGATTGACCTAACCCAAAAATTCCGATTGCATCTGAAAGTAGAAACTCGCACGATTACAGCGGTATGCGTATTTTTTCCCTAGGCCATTCTGGTTAAGCTTTTGGAGCAGCAGAATTGCGAAAAATTTGTGGTCTTCTCAACCATTTCTTAGGTTCAAACTCTCATATCTAGCGAACGGATTGACCTAACCTAAAAATTCCTATTGCATTTGAAAGTAGAAACTCGCCCGATTACAGCGGTACGTGTATTTTTCCCCTAGGCCATTCTGGTTAAGCGATTGGAGCAGCAGAAGTGCGAAAAATTTGTTGTCTTGTCAACCATTTCTTAGCTTCAAAGTCCCATATCTCGCGAACGGATTGACCTAACCCAAAAATTCCTATTGTAATTGAATGTAGAAACTCGCCCGATTACAACGGTATGCGTATTTTTTCCCTAGGCCATTCTGGTTAAGCGTTTGGAGCAGCAGAATTGCGAAAAATTTGTTGTCTTCTCAACCATTTCTTAGGTTCAAACTCTCATATCTATCGAACGGATTGACCTAACCCAAAAATTCCTATTGCATTTGAAAGTAGAAACTCGCCCGATTACAGCGGTACGTGTATTTTTCCCCTAGGCCATTCTGGTTAAGCGATTGGAAAAGCAGAAGTGCGAAAAATTTGTTGTCTTGTCAAACATTTCTTAGCTTCAAACTCCCATATCTCGCGAATGGATTGACCTAACCCAAAAATTCCTATTGCATCTGAAAGTAGAATCTCGCCCGATTACAACGGTATGTGTATTTTTGCCCTAGGCCATTCTGGTTAAGCGTTTGGAGCAGCAGAAGTGCGAAAAATTTGTTGCCTCCTCAACCATTTCTTAGCTTCAAACTCCCATATCTCGCGAACGGATTGACCTAACCCAAAAATTCCTATTGCATCTGAAAGTAGAAACTCGCCCGATTACAACGGTATGTGTATTTTTTCCCTCGGCCATTCTGGTTAAGCGTTTGGAGCAGCAGAATTGCGAAAAATTTTATTCCTTCACAACCATTCCTTGGCTTCAAACTCCCATATCTCGCAAACGGATTGACCTAACCCAAAAATTCCTATTGCATCTGAAAGTAGAAACTGGCCCGATTACAACGGTATGTGTATTCTTTCCCTAGGCCATTCTGGTTAAGCGTCTGAAGCAGCAGAATTGCGAAAAATATTTTGCCTTCTCAACCATTTCTTGGCTTCAAACTCCCATATCTCGCGAACGGATTGACCTAACCCAAAAATTCCTATCGCATCTGAAAGTAGAAACTCGCCCGATTACAACGGTATGTATATTTTTTCCCTAGGCCATTCTGGTTAAGCGTTTGGAGCAGCAGAATGGCGAAAAATTTTTTTCCTTCACAACCATTTCTTGGCTTCAAACTCCCATATCTCGAGAACAGATTGACCTAACCCAAAAATTCCTATCGCATCTGAAAGTAGAAACTCGCCCGATTACAACGGTATGTGTATTTTTGCCCTAGGCCATTCTGTTTAAGCGTTTGGAGCAGCAGAAGTGCGAAAAATTTGTTGTCTCCCCAACCATTTCTTAGCTTCAAAATCCCATATCTCGCGAACGGATTGACCTAACCCAAAAATTCCGATGGCATCTGAAAGTAGAAACTAGCCCGATTACAGCGGTATATGCATTTTTTCCCTAGGATATTCTGGTTAAGCGTTTGGAGCAGCAGAATTGCGAAAAATTTTTTCCTTCTCAACCATTTCTTGGCTTCAAACTCCAATATCTCGCGAACGGATTGACCTAACCCAAAAATTCCTGTTGCATCTGAAAGTAGAAACTCGCCCGATTACAACGGTATGCGTATTTTTTCCCTAGGCCATTCTGGTTAAGCGTTTGGAGCAGCAGAATTGCGAAAAATTTGTTGTCCTCTCAACCATTTCTTAGCTTCAAACTGCCATATCTCGCGAAAGGATTGACCTAACCCAAAAATTCCTGTTGCATAAGAAAGTAGAAACTCACCCGATTATAACGGTATGCGTATTTTTTCCCTAGTCCATTCTCGTTAAGCGTTTGGAGCAGCAGAAGTGCGAAAGATTTGTTGTCTTGTCAAACATTTCTTAGCTTCAAACTCCCATGTCTGGCGAACGGATTGACCTAACCCAAAAATTCCTGTTGCATCACAAAGTAGAAACTCGCCCGATTACAACGGTATGTGTATTTTTTCCCTAGGCCATTCTGGTTAAGCGTTTGGAGCAGCAGAAAGGCGAAAAATTTTTTTCCTTCACAACCATTTCTTGGCTTCAAACTCCCATATCTCGCGAACGGATTGACCTACCCCAAAAATTCCTATTGCCTCTGAAAGTAGAAACTCGCCCGATTACATTGGTATGTGTATTTAGTCCTTAGGCCATTCGGATTAAGCGTTTGGAGCAGCAGAAGTGCGAAAAATTTGTTGTCTTCTAAACCATTCCTTAGCTACAAACTCCCATATCTCGCAAACAGATTGACCTAACCCAAAAATTCCGATGGCATCTGAAAGTAGAAACTAGCCCGATTACAGCGGTATGTGTATTTTTTCCCTAGGATATTCTGGTTAAGCGTTTGGAGCAGCAGAATTGCGAAAAATTTTCTCCTTCTCAACCATTTCTTGGCTTCAAACTCCAATATCTCGCGAACGGATTGACCCAACCCAAAAATTCCTGTTGCATCTGAAAGTAGAAACTCGCCCGATTACAACTGTATGCGTGTTTTCTCCCTTGGCCATTCTGGTTAAGCGTTTGGAGCAGCAGAATTGCGAAAAATTTGTTCTCTTCTCAACCATTTCTTATGTTCAAACTCTCATATCTCGCGAACGGATTGACCTAACTCAAAAATTCCTATTGCATTTGAAAGTAGAAACTCGCCCGATTACAACGGTATGTGTATTTTTTCCCTAGTCCATTCTGTTTGAGCGTTTGGAGCAGCAGAATCGCGAAAAATTTGTTGTCTTCTCAACCATTTCTTAACTTCAAACTCTCATATCTCGCGAACGGATTGACCTAACCCAAACATTCCTATGGCATTTGAAAGTAGAAACTCGCCCGATTACAACGGTACGTGTATTTTTCCCCTAGGCCATTCTGGTTAAACGATTGGAGAAGCAGAATTGCGAAAAATTTTTTGCCTTCTCAACCATTTCTTGGCTTCAAACTCCCATATCTCGCGAACGGATTGACCTAACCCAAAAATTCCTATTGCATCTGAAAGTAGAAACTCGCCCGATTACAACGGTATGTGTATTTTTGCCCTAGGCCATTCTGTTTAAGCGTTTGGAGCAGCAGAAGTGCGAAAAATTTGTTGTCTCCTCAACCATTTCTTAGCTTCAAACTCCCATATCTCGCGAACGGATTGACCTAACCCAAAAATTCCTATTGCATCTGAAAGTAGAAACTCGCCCGATTACAACGGTATGTGTATTTTTTCCCTAGGCCATTCTGGTTAAGCGTTTGGAGCAGCAGAATGGCGAAAAATTTTTTTCCTTCACAACCATTTCTTGGCTTCAAACTCCCATATCTCGCGAACGGATTGACCTACCCCAAAAATTCCTATTGCCTCTGAAAGTAGAAACTCGCCCGATTACATTGGTATGTGTATTTAGTCCCTAGGCCATTCGGATTAAGCGTTTGGAGCAGCAGAAGTGCGAAAAATTTGTTGTCTTCTAAACCATTTCTTAGCTACAAACTCCCATATCTCGCAAACAGATTGACCTAACCCAAAAATTCCGATGGCATCTGAAAGTAGAAACTAGCCCGATTACAGCGGTATGTGTATTTTTTCCCTAGGATATTCCGGTTAAGCGTTTGGAGCAGCAGAATTACGAAAAATTTTCTCCTTCTCAACCATTTCTTGGCTTCAAACTCCAATATCTCGCGAACGGATTGACCAAACCCAAAAATTCCTGTTGCATCTGAAAGTAGAAACTCGCCCGATTACAACGGTATGCGTGTTGTTTCCCTTGGCCATTCTGGTTAAGCGTTTGGAGCAGCAGAATTGCGAAAGATTTGTTGTCTTCTCAACCATTTCTTAGGTTCAAACTCTCATATCTCGCGAACGGATTGACCTAACTCAAAAATTCCTATTGCATTTGAAAGTAGAAACTCGCCCGATTACAACGGTATGTGTATTTAGTCCCTAGGCCATTCGGATTAAGCGTTTGGAGCAGCAGAAGTGCGAAAAATTTGTTGTCTTCTAAACCATTTCTTAGCTACAAACTCCCATATCTCGCAAACGGATTGACCTAACCCAAAAATACCGATGGCATCTGAAAGTAGAAACTAGCCCGATTACAGCGGTATGTGTATTTTTTCCCTAGGATATTCTGGTTAAGCGTTTGGAGCAGCAGCATTGCGAAAAATTTTTTCCTTCTCAACCATTTCTTGGATTCAAACTCCAATATCTCGCGAACGGATTGACCTAACCCAAAAATTCCTATTGCATCTGAAAGTAGAAACTCGCCCGATTACAACGGTATGTGTATTTTTGCCCCAGGCCATTCTGTTTAAGCGTTTGGAGCAACAGAAGTGCGAAAAATTTGTTGTCTCCTCAACCATTTCTTAGCTTCAAACTCCCATATCTCGCGAACGGATTGACCTACCCCAAAAATTCCTATTGCCTCTGAAAGTAGAAACTCGCCCGATTACATTGGTATGTGTATTTAGTCCCTAGGCCATTCGGATTAAGCGTTTGGAGCAGCAGAATTGCGAAAAATTTGTTGTCTTCTAAACCATTTCTTAGCTACAAACTCGCATATCTCGCAAACAGATTGACCTAACCCAAAAATTCCGATGGCATCTGAAAGTAGAAACTAGCCCGATTACAGCGGTATGTGTGTTTTTTCTCTAGGATATTCTGGTTAAGCGTTTGGAGCAGCAGAATTACGAAAAATTTTCTCCTTCTCAACCATTTCTTGGCTTCAAACTCCAATATCTCGCGAACGGATTGACCTAACCCAAAAATTCCTGTTGCATCTGAAAGTAGAAACTCGCCCGATTACAACGGTATGCGTGTTTTTTCCCTTGGCCATTCTGGTTAAGCGTTTGGAGCAGCAGAATTGCGAAAAATTTGTTGTCTTCTCAACCATTTCTTAGGTTCAAACTCTCATATCTCGCGAACGGATTGACCTAACTCAAAAATTCCTATTGCATTTGAAAGTAGAAGCTCGCCCGATTACAACGGTATGTGTATTTTGTCCCTAGGCCATTCTGGTTAAGCGTTTGAAGCAGCAGAATTGCGAAAAATTTTTTGCCTTCTCAACCATTTCTTGGCTTCAAACTCCCATATCTCGCGAACGGATTGACCTAACCCAAAAATTCCTATTGCATCTGAAAGTAGAAACTCGCCCGATTACAACGGTATGTGTATTTTTGCACTAGGCCATTCTGTTTAAGCGTTTGGAGCAGCAGAAGTGCGAAAAATTTGTTGTCTCCTCAACCATTTCTTAGCTTCAAACTCCCATATCTCGCGAACGGATTGACCTACCCCAAAAATTCCTATTGCCTCTGAAAGTAGAAACTCGCCCGATTACATTGGTATGTGTATTTAGTCCTTAGGCCATTCGGATTAAGCGTTTGGAGCAGCAGAAGTGCGAAAAATTTGTTGTCTTCTAAACCATTTCTTAGCTTCAAACTCCCATATGTCGCAAACAGATTGACCTAACCCAAAAATTCCGATGGCATCTGAAAATAGAAACTAGCCCGATTACAGCGGTATGTGTATTTTTTCCCTAGGATATTCTGGTTAAGCGTTTGGAGCAGCAGAATTACGAAAAATTTTCTCCTTCTCAACCATTTCTTGGCTTCAAACTCCCATATCTCGAGAACGGATTGACCTAACCCAAAAATTCCTATCGCATCTGAAAGTAGAAACTCGCCTGATTACAACGGTATGTGTATTTTTTCCCTAGGCCATTCTGGTTAAGCGTTTGGAGCAGCAGAAAAGCGAAAAATTTTTTTCCTTCACAACCATTTCTTGGCTTCAAACTCCCATATCTCGCGAACGGATTGACCTACCCCAAAAATTCCTGTTGCATCTGAAAGTAGAAACTCGCCCGATTACAACGGTATGTGTATCTTTGCCCTAGGCCATTCTGTTTAAGCGTTTGGAGCAGCAGAAGTGCGAAAAATTTGTTGTCTCCTCAACCATTTTTTAGCTTCAAACTCCCATATCTCGCGAACGGATTGACCTAACCCAAAAATTCCTATCGCATCTGAAAGTAGAAACCCGCCCGATTACAACGGTATGTGTATTTTTTCCCTAGTCCATTCTGGTTAAGCGTTTGAAGCAGCAGAATTTCGAAAAATTTTTTGCCTTCTCAACCATTTCTTGGCTTCAAACTCCCATTTCTCGCAAACGGATTGACCTAACCCAAAAATTCCGATTGCATCTGAAAGTAGAAACTCGCACGATTACAGCGGTATGCGTATTTTTTCCCTAGGCCATTCTGGTTAAGCTTTTGGAGCAGCAGAATTGCGAAAAATTTGTGGTCTTCTCAACCATTTCTTAGGTTCAAACTCTCATATCTAGCGAACGGATTGACCTAACCCAAAAATTCCTATTGCATTTGAAAGTAGAAACTCGCCCGATTACAGCGGTACGTGTATTTTTCCCCTAGGCCATTCTGGTTAAGCGATTGGAGCAGCAGAAGTGCGAAAAATTTGTTGTCTTGTCAACCATTTCTTAGCTTCAAAGTCCCATATCTCGCGAACGGATTGACCTAACCCAAAAATTCCTATTGTAATTGAATGTAGAAACTCGCCCGATTACAAGGGTATGCGTATTTTTTCCCTAGGCCATTCTGGTTAAGCGTTTGGAGCAGCAGAATTGCGAAAAATTTGTTGTCTTCTCAACCATTTCTTAGGTTCAAACTCTCATATCTAGCGAACGGATTGACCTAACCCAAAAATTCCTATTGCATTTGAAAGTAGAAACTCGCCCGATTACAGCGGTACGTGTATTTTTCCCCTAGGCCATTCTGGTTAAGCGATTGGAGCAGCAGAAGTGCGAAAAATTTGTTGTCTTGTCAAACATTTCTTAGCTTCAAACTCCCATATCTCGCGAATGGATTGACCTAACCCAAAAATTCCTATTGCATCTGAAAGTAGAATCTCGCCCGATTACAACGGTATGTGTATTTTTGCCCTAGGCCATTCTGGTTAAGCGTTTGGAGCAGCAGAATTGCGAAAAATTTGTTGTCTCCTCAACCATTTCTTAGCTTCAAACTCCCATATCTCGCGAACGGATTGACCTAACCCAAAAATTCCTATTGCATCTGAAAGTAGAAACTCGCCCGATTACAACGGTATGTGTATTTTTTCCCTCGGCCATTCTGGTTAAGCGTTTGGAGCAGCAGAATTGCGAAAAATTTTATTCCTTCACAACCATTCCTTGGCTTCAAACTCCCATATCTCGCAAACGGATTGACCTAACCCAAAAATTCCTATTGCATCTGAAAGTAGAAACTAGCCCGATTACAACGGTATGTGTATTCTTTCCCTAGGCCATTCTGGTTAAGCGTCTGAAGCAGCAGAATCGCGAAAAATTTGATGTCTTCTCAACCATTTCTTAGCTTCAAACTCTCATATCTCGCGAACGGATTGACCTAACCCAAACATTCCTATGGCATTTGAAAGTAGAAACTCGCCCGATTACAACGGTACGTGTATTTTTCCCCTAGGCCATTCTGGTTAAACGATTGGAGAAGCAGAATTGCGAAAAATTTTTTGCCTTCTCCATCATTTCTTGGCTTCAAACTCCCATATCTCGCGAACGGATTGACCTAACCCAAAAATTCCTATTGCATCTGAAAGTAGAAACTCGCCCGATTACAACGGTATGTGTATTTTTGCCCTAGGCCATTCTGTTTAAGCGTTTGGAGCAGCAGAAGTGCGAAAAATTTGTTGTCTCCTCAACCATTTCTTAGCTTCAAACTCCCATATCTCGCGAACGGATTGACCTAACCCAAAAATTCCTATTGCATCTGAAAGTAGAAACTCGCCCGATTACAACGGTATGTGTATTTGTTCCCTAGGCCATTCTGCTTAAGCGTTTGGAGCAGCAGAAATGCGAAAAATTTTTTTCCTTCACAACCATTTCTTGGCTTCAAACTCCCATATCTCGCGAACGGATTTACCTACCCCAAAAATTCCTATTGCCTCTGAAAGTAGAAACTCGCCCGATTACATTGGTATGTGTATTTAGTCCCTAGGCCATTCGGATTAAGCGTTTGGAGCAGCAGAAGTGCGAAAAATTTGTTGTCTTCTAAACCATTTCTTAGCTACAAACTCCCATATCTCGCAACCAGATTGACCTAACCCAAAAATTCCGATGGCATCTGAAAGTAGAAACTAGCCCGATTACAGCGGTATGTGTATTTTTTCCCTAGGATATTCTGGTTAAGCGTTTGGAGCAGCAGAATTACGAAAAATTTTCTCCTTCTCAACCATTTCTTGGCTTCAAACTCCCATATCTCGAGAACGGATTGACCTAACCCAAAAATTCCTATCGCATCTGAAAGTAGAAACTCGCCCGATTACAACGGTATGTGTATTTTTTCCCTCGGCCATTCTGGTTAAGCGTTTGGAGCAGCAGAATTGCGAAAAATTTTATTCCTTCACAACCATTCCTTGGCTTCAAACTCCCATATCTCGCAAACGGATTGACCTAACCCAAAAATTCCTATTGCATCTGAAAGTAGAAACTAGCCCGATTACAACGGTATGTGTATTCTTTCCCTAGGCCATTCTGGTTAAGCGTCTGAAGCAGCAGAATCGCGAAAAATTTGATGTCTTCTCAACCATTTCTTAGCTTCAAACTCTCATATCTCGCGAACGGATTGACCTAACCCAAACATTCCTATGGCATTTGAAAGTAGAAACTCGCCCGATTACAACGGTACGTGTATTTTTCCCCTAGGCCATTCTGGTTAAACGATTGGAGAAGCAGAATTGCGAAAAATTTTTTGCCTTCTCCATCATTTCTTGGCTTCAAACTCCCATATCTCGCGAACGGATTGACCTAACCCAAAAATTCCTATTGCATCTGAAAGTAGAAACTCGCCCGATTACAACGGTATGTGTATTTTTGCCCTAGGCCATTCTGTTTAAGCGTTTGGAGCAGCAGAAGTGCGAAAAATTTGTTGTCTCCTCAACCATTTCTTAGCTTCAAACTCCCATATCTCGCGAACGGATTGACCTAACCCAAAAATTCCTATTGCATCTGAAAGTAGAAACTCGCCCGATTACAACGGTATGTGTATTTGTTCCCTAGGCCATTCTGCTTAAGCGTTTGGAGCAGCAGAAATGCGAAAAATTTTTTTCCTTCACAACCATTTCTTGGCTTCAAACTCCCATATCTCGCGAACGGATTTACCTACCCCAAAAATTCCTATTGCCTCTGAAAGTAGAAACTCGCCCGATTACATTGGTATGTGTATTTAGTCCCTAGGCCATTCGGATTAAGCGTTTGGAGCAGCAGAAGTGCGAAAAATTTGTTGTCTTCTAAACCATTTCTTAGCTACAAACTCCCATATCTCGCAAACAGATTGACCTAACCCAAAAATTCCGATGGCATCTGAAAGTAGAAACTAGCCCGATTACAGCGGTATGTGTATTTTTTCCCTAGGATATTCTGGTTAAGCGTTTGGAGCAGCAGAATTACGAAAAATTTTCTCCTTCTCAACCATTTCTTGGCTTCAAACTCCCATATCTCGAGAACGGATTGACCTAACCCAAAAATTCCTATCGCATCTGAAAGTAGAAACTCGCCCGATTACAACGGTATGTGTATTTTTTCCCTAGGCCATTCTGGTTAAGCGTTTGGAGCAGCAGAAAAGCGAAAAATTTTTTTCCTTCACAACCATTTCTTGGCTTCAAACTCCCATATCTCGCGAACGGATTGACCTACCCCAAAAATTCCTGTTGCATCTGAAAGTAGAAACTCGCCCGATTACAACGGTATGTGTATTTTTGCCCTAGGCCATTCTGATTAAGCGTTTGGAGCAGCAGAAGTGCGAAAAATTTGTTGTCTCCTCAACCATTTTTTAGCTTCAAACTCCCATATCTCGCGAACGGATTGACCTAACCCAAAAATTCCTATCGCATCTGAAAGTAGAAACCCGCCCGATTACAACGGTATGTGTATTTTTTCCCTAGTCCATTCTGGTTAAGCGTTTGAAGCAGCAGAATTGCGAAAAATTTTTTGCCTTCTCAACCATTTCTTGGCTTCAAACTCCCATTTCTCGCAAACGGATTGACCTAACCCAAAAATTCCGATTGCATCTGAAAGTAGAAACTCGCACGATTACAGCGGTATGCGTATTTTTTCCCTAGGCCATTCTGGTTAAGCTTTTGGAGCAGCAGAATTGCGAAAAATTTGTGGTCTTCTCAACCATTTCTTAGGTTCAAACTCTCATATCTAGCGAACGGATTGACCTAACCTAAAAATTCCTATTGCATTTGAAAGTAGAAACTCGCCCGATTACAGCGGTACGTGTATTTTTCCCCTAGGCCATTCTGGTTAAGCGATTGGAGCAGCAGAAGTGCGAAAAATTTGTTGTCTTGTCAACCATTTCTTAGCTTCAAAGTCCCATATCTCGCGAACGGATTGACCTAACCCAAAAATTCCTATTGTAATTGAATGTAGAAACTCGCCCGATTACAACGGTATGCGTATTTTTTCCCTAGGCCATTCTGGTTAAGCGTTTGGAGCAGCAGAATTGCGAAAAATTTGTTGTCTTCTCAACCATTTCTTAGGTTCAAACTCTCATATCTATCGAACGGATTGACCTAACCCAAAAATTCCTATTGCATTTGAAAGTAGAAACTCGCCCGATTACAGCGGTACGTGTATTTTTCCCCTAGGCCATTCTGGTTAAGCGATTGGAAAAGCAGAAGTGCGAAAAATTTGTTGTCTTGTCAAACATTTCTTAGCTTCAAACTCCCATATCTCGCGAATGGATTGACCTAACCCAAAAATTCCTATTGCATCTGAAAGTAGAATCTCGCCCGATTACAACGGTATGTGTATTTTTGCCCTAGGCCATTCTGGTTAAGCGTTTGGAGCAGCAGAAGTGCGAAAAATTTGTTGCCTCCTCAACCATTTCTTAGCTTCAAACTCCCATATCTCGCGAACGGATTGACCTAACCCAAAAATTCCTATTGCATCTGAAAGTAGAAACTCGCCCGATTACAACGGTATGTGTATTTTTTCCCTCGGCCATTCTGGTTAAGCGTTTGGAGCAGCAGAATTGCGAAAAATTTTATTCCTTCACAACCATTCCTTGGCTTCAAACTCCCATATCTCGCAAACGGATTGACCTAACCCAAAAATTCCTATTGCATCTGAAAGTAGAAACTGGCCCGATTACAACGGTATGTGTATTCTTTCCCTAGGCCATTCTGGTTAAGCGTCTGAAGCAGCAGAATTGCGAAAAATATTTTGCCTTCTCAACCATTTCTTGGCTTCAAACTCCCATATCTCGCGAACGGATTGACCTAACCCAAAAATTCCTATCGCATCTGAAAGTAGAAACTCGCCCGATTACAACGGTATGTATATTTTTTCCCTAGGCCATTCTGGTTAAGCGTTTGGAGCAGCAGAATGGCGAAAAATTTTTTTCCTTCACAACCATTTCTTGGCTTCAAACTCCCATATCTCGAGAACAGATTGACCTAACCCAAAAATTCCTATCGCATCTGAAAGTAGAAACTCGCCCGATTACAACGGTATGTGTATTTTTTCCCTAGGCCATTCTGGTTAAGCGTTTGGAGCAGCAGAAAAGCGAAAAATTTTTTTCCTTCACAACCATTTCTGGGCTTCAAAATCCCATATCTCGCGAACGGATTGACCTACCCCAAAAATTCCTGTTGCATCTGAAAGTAGAAACTCGCCCGATTACAACGGTATGTGTATTTTTGCCCTAGGCCATTCTGATTAAGCGTTTGGAGCAGCAGAAGTGCGAAAAATTTGTTGTCTCCTCAACCATTTTTTAGCTTCAAACTCCCATATCTCGCGAACGGATTGACCTAACCCAAAAATTCCTATCGCATCTGAAAGTAGAAACCCGCCCGATTACAACGGTATGTGTATTTTTTCCCTAGTCCATTCTGGTTAAGCGTTTGAAGCAGCAGAATTGCGAAAAATTTTTTGCCTTCTCAACCATTTCTTGGCTTCAAACTCCCATTTCTCGCAAACGGATTGACCTAACCCAAAAATTCCGATTGCATCTGAAAGTAGAAACTCGCACGATTACAGCGGTATGCGTATTTTTTCCCTAGGCCATTCTGGTTAAGCTTTTGGAGCAGCAGAATTGCGAAAAATTTGTGGTCTTCTCAACCATTTCTTAGGTTCAAACTCTCATATCTAGCGAACGGATTGACCTAACCTAAAAATTCCTATTGCATTTGAAAGTAGAAACTCGCCCGATTACAGCGGTACGTGTATTTTTCCCCTAGGCCATTCTGGTTAAGCGATTGGAGCAGCAGAAGTGCGAAAAATTTGTTGTCTTGTCAACCATTTCTTAGCTTCAAAGTCCCATATCTCGCGAACGGATTGACCTAACCCAAAAATTCCTATTGTAATTGAATGTAGAAACTCGCCCGATTACAACGGTATGCGTATTTTTTCCCTAGGCCATTCTGGTTAAGCGTTTGGAGCAGCAGAATTGCGAAAAATTTGTTGTCTTCTCAACCATTTCTTAGGTTCAAACTCTCATATCTATCGAACGGATTGACCTAACCCAAAAATTCCTATTGCATTTGAAAGTAGAAACTCGCCCGATTACAGCGGTACGTGTATTTTTCCCCTAGGCCATTCTGGTTAAGCGATTGGAAAAGCAGAAGTGCGAAAAATTTGTTGTCTTGTCAAACATTTCTTAGCTTCAAACTCCCATATCTCGCGAATGGATTGACCTAACCCAAAAATTCCTATTGCATCTGAAAGTAGAATCTCGCCCGATTACAACGGTATGTGTATTTTTGCCCTAGGCCATTCTGGTTAAGCGTTTGGAGCAGCAGAAGTGCGAAAAATTTGTTGCCTCCTCAACCATTTCTTAGCTTCAAACTCCCATATCTCGCGAACGGATTGACCTAACCCAAAAATTCCTATTGCATCTGAAAGTAGAAACTCGCCCGATTACAACGGTATGTGTATTTTTTCCCTCGGCCATTCTGGTTAAGCGTTTGGAGCAGCAGAATTGCGAAAAATTTTATTCCTTCACAACCATTCCTTGGCTTCAAACTCCCATATCTCGCAAACGGATTGACCTAACCCAAAAATTCCTATTGCATCTGAAAGTAGAAACTGGCCCGATTACAACGGTATGTGTATTCTTTCCCTAGGCCATTCTGGTTAAGCGTCTGAAGCAGCAGAATTGCGAAAAATATTTTGCCTTCTCAACCATTTCTTGGCTTCAAACTCCCATATCTCGCGAACGGATTGACCTAACCCAAAAATTCCTATCGCATCTGAAAGTAGAAACTCGCCCGATTACAACGGTATGTATATTTTTTCCCTAGGCCATTCTGGTTAAGCGTTTGGAGCAGCAGAATGGCGAAAAATTTTTTTCCTTCACAACCATTTCTTGGCTTCAAACTCCCATATCTCGAGAACAGATTGACCTAACCCAAAAATTCCTATCGCATCTGAAAGTAGAAACTCGCCCGATTACAACGGTATGTGTATTTTTGCCCTAGGCCATTCTGTTTAAGCGTTTGGAGCAGCAGAAGTGCGAAAAATTTGTTGTCTCCCCAACCATTTCTTAGCTTCAAAATCCCATATCTCGCGAACGGATTGACCTAACCCAAAAATTCCGATGGCATCTGAAAGTAGAAACTAGCCCGATTACAGCGGTATGTGCATTTTTTCCCTAGGATATTCTGGTTAAGCGTTTGGAGCAGCAGAATTGCGAAAAATTTTTTCCTTCTCAACCATTTCTTGGCTTCAAACTCCAATATCTCGCGAACGGATTGACCTAACCCAAAAATTCCTGTTGCATCTGAAAGTAGAAACTCGCCCGATTACAACGGTATGCGTATTTTTTCCCTAGGCCATTCTGGTTAAGCGTTTGGAGCAGCAGAATTGCGAAAAATTTGTTGTCCTCTCAACCATTTCTTAGCTTCAAACTGCCATATCTCGCGAAAGGATTGACCTAACCCAAAAATTCCTGTTGCATAAGAAAGTAGAAACTCACCCGATTATAACGGTATGCGTATTTTTTCCCTAGTCCATTCTCGTTAAGCGTTTGGAGCAGCAGAAGTGCGAAAGATTTGTTGTCTTGTCAAACATTTCTTAGCTTCAAACTCCCATGTCTGGCGAACGGATTGACCTAACCCAAAAATTCCTGTTGCATCACAAAGTAGAAACTCGCCCGATTACAACGGTATGTGTATTTTTTCCCTAGGCCATTCTGGTTAAGCGTTTGGAGCAGCAGAAAGGCGAAAAATTTTTTTCCTTCACAACCATTTCTTGGCTTCAAACTCCCATATCTCGCGAACGGATTGACCTACCCCAAAAATTCCTATTGCCTCTGAAAGTAGAAACTCGCCCGATTACATTGGTATGTGTATTTAGTCCTTAGGCCATTCGGATTAAGCGTTTGGAGCAGCAGAAGTGCGAAAAATTTGTTGTCTTCTAAACCATTTCTTAGCTACAAACTCCCATATCTCGCAAACAGATTGACCTAACCCAAAAATTCCGATGGCATCTGAAAGTAGAAACTAGCCCGATTACAGCGGTATGTGTATTTTTTCCCTAGGATATTCTGGTTAAGCGTTTGGAGCAGCAGAATTGCGAAAAATTTTCTCCTTCTCAACCATTTCTTGGCTTCAAACTCCAATATCTCGCGAACGGATTGACCCAACCCAAAAATTCCTGTTGCATCTGAAAGTAGAAACTCGCCCGATTACAACTGTATGCGTGTTTTCTCCCTTGGCCATTCTGGTTAAGCGTTTGGAGCAGCAGAATTGCGAAAAATTTGTTCTCTTCTCAACCATTTCTTATGTTCAAACTCTCATATCTCGCGAACGGATTGACCTAACTCAAAAATTCCTATTGCATTTGAAAGTAGAAACTCGCCCGATTACAACGGTATGTGTATTTTTTCCCTAGTCCATTCTGTTTGAGCGTTTGGAGCAGCAGAATCGCGAAAAATTTGTTGTCTTCTCAACCATTTCTTAACTTCAAACTCTCATATCTCGCGAACGGATTGACCTAACCCAAACATTCCTATGGCATTTGAAAGTAGAAACTCGCCCGATTACAACGGTACGTGTATTTTTCCCCTAGGCCATTCTGGTTAAACGATTGGAGAAGCAGAATTGCGAAAAATTTTTTGCCTTCTCAACCATTTCTTGGCTTCAAACTCCCATATCTCGCGAACGGATTGACCTAACCCAAAAATTCCTATTGCATCTGAAAGTAGAAACTCGCCCGATTACAACGGTATGTGTATTTTTGCCCTAGGCCATTCTGTTTAAGCGTTTGGAGCAGCAGAAGTGCGAAAAATTTTTTGCCTTCTCAACCATTTCTTGGCTTCAAACTCCCATATCTCGCGAACGGATTGACCTAACCCAAAAATTCCTATTGCATCTGAAAGTAGAAACTCGCCCGATTACAACGGTATGTGTATTTTTGCCCTAGGCCATTCTGTTTAAGCGTTTGGAGCAGCAGAAGTGCGAAAAATTTGTTGTCTCCTCAACCATTTCTTAGCTTCAAACTGCCATATCTCGCGAACGGATTGACCTACCCCAAAAATTCCTATTGCCTCTGAAAGTAGAAACTCGCCCGATTACATTGGTATGTGTATTTAGTCCCTAGGCCATTCGGATTAAGCGTTTGGAGCAGCAGAAGTGCGAAAAATTTGTTGTCTTCTAAACCATTTCTTAGCTACAAACTCCCATATCTCGCAAACGGATTGACCTAACCCAAAAATACCGATGGCATCTGAAAGTAGAAACTAGCCCGATTACAGCGGTATGTGTATTTTTTCCCTAGGATATTCTGGTTAAGCGTTTGGAGCAGCAGCATTGCGAAAAATTTTTTCCTTCTCAACCATTTCTTGGATTCAAACTCCAATATCTCGCGAACGGATTGACCTAACCCAAAAATTCCTATTGCATCTGAAAGTAGAAACTCGCCCGATTACAACGGTATGTGTATTTTTGCCCCAGGCCATTCTGTTTAAGCGTTTGGAGCAACAGAAGTGCGAAAAATTTGTTGTCTCCTCAACCATTTCTTAGCTTCAAACTCCCATATCTCGCGAACGGATTGACCTACCCCAAAAATTCCTATTGCCTCTGAAAGTAGAAACTCGCCCGATTACATTGGTATGTGTATTTAGTCCCTAGGCCATTCGGATTAAGCGTTTGGAGCAGCAGAATTGCGAAAAATTTGTTGTCTTCTAAACCATTTCTTAGCTACAAACTCGCATATCTCGCAAACAGATTGACCTAACCCAAAAATTCCGATGGCATCTGAAAGTAGAAACTAGCCCGATTACAGCGGTATGTGTGTTTTTTCTCTAGGATATTCTGGTTAAGCGTTTGGAGCAGCAGAATTACGAAAAATTTTCTCCTTCTCAACCATTTCTTGGCTTCAAACTCCAATATCTCGCGAACGGATTGACCTAACCCAAAAATTCCTGTTGCATCTGAAAGTAGAATCTCGCCCGATTACAACGGTATGCGTGTTTTTTCCCTTGGCCATTCTGGTTAAGCGTTTGGAGCAGCAGAATTGCGAAAAATTTGTTGTCTTCTCAACCATTTCTTAGGTTCAAACTCTCATATCTCGCGAACGGATTGACCTAACTCAAAAATTCCTATTGCATTTGAAAGTAGAAGCTCGCCCGATTACAACGGTATGTGTATTTTGTCCCTAGGCCATTCTGGTTAAGCGTTTGAAGCAGCAGAATTGCGAAAAATTTTTTGCCTTCTCAACCATTTCTTGGCTTCAAACTCCCATATCTCGCGAACGGATTGACCTAACCCAAAAATTCCTATTGCATCTGAAAGTAGAAACTCGCCCGATTACAACGGTATGTGTATTTTTGCACTAGGCCATTCTGTTTAAGCGTTTGGAGCAGCAGAAGTGCGAAAAATTTGTTGTCTCCTCAACCATTTCTTAGCTTCAAACTCCCATATCTCGCGAACGGATTGACCTACCCCAAAAATTCCTATTGCCTCTGAAAGTAGAAACTCGCCCGATTACATTGGTATGTGTATTTAGTCCTTAGGCCATTCGGATTAAGCGTTTGGAGCAGCAGAAGTGCGAAAAATTTGTTGTCTTCTAAACCATTTCTTAGCTTCAAACTCCCATATGTCGCGAACAGATTGACTTAACCCAAAAATTCCTGCTGCGTCTGAAAGTAGAAACTCGCCCGATTACAACGGTATGTGTATTTTTTCCCTAGGCCATTCTGGTTAAGCGGCTGGAGCAGCAGAAGTGCGAAAAATTTGTTGTCTTGTCAACCATTTCTTAGCTTCAAACTCCCATATGTCGCGAACGGATTGACCTAACCCAAAAATTCCTATCGCATCTGAAAGTAGAAACTCGCCCGATTACAAAGGTATGTGTATTTCTTCCCTAGGCCATTCTGGTTAAGCCTTTGGAGCAGCAGAATTGCGAAAAATTTGTTGTCTTCTCAACCATTTCTTAGCTTCAAACTCCCATATGTAGCGAACGGATTGACCTAACCCAAAAATTCCGATGGCATCTGAAAGTAGAAACTAGCCCGATTACAGCGGTATGTGTATTTTTTCACTAGGATATTCTGGTTAAGCGTTTGGAGCAGCAGAATTACGAAAAATTTTCTCCTTCTCAACCATTTCTTGGCTTCAAACTCCAATATCTCGCGAACGGATTGACCTAACCCAAAAATTCCTGTTGCATCTGAAAGTAGAAACTCGCCCGATTACAACGGTATGCGTGTTGTTTCCCTTGGCCATTCTGGTTAAGCGTTTGGAGCAGCAGAATTGCGAAAAATTTGTTGTCTTCTCAACCATTTCTTAGGTTCAAACTCTCATATCTCGCGATCGGATTGACCTAACTCAAAAATTCCTATTGCATTTGAAAGTAGAAACTCGCCCGATTACAGCGGTATGTGTATTTTTTCCCTAGGATATTCTGGTTAAGCGTTTGGAGCAGCAGAATTACGAAAAATTTTCTCCTTCTCAACCATTTCTTGGCTTCAAACTCCCATATCTCGCGAACGGATTGACCTAACCCAAAAATTCCTGTTGCATCTGAAAGTAGAAACTCGCCCGATTACAACGGTATGCGTGTTTTTTCCCTTGGCCATTCTGGTTAAGCGTTTGGAGCAGCAGAATTGCGAAAAATTTTCTCCTTCTCAACCATTTCTTGGCTTCAAACTCCAATATCTCGCGAACGGATTGACCTAACCCAAAAATTCCTGTTGCATCTGAAAGTAGAAACTCGCCCGATTACAACGGTATGCGTGTTTTTTCCCTTGGCCATTCTGGTTAAGCGTTTGGAGCAGCAGAATTGCGAAAAATTTGTTGTCTTCTCAACCATTTCTTAGGTTCAAACTCTCATATCTCGCGAACGGATTGACCTAACTCAAAAATTCCTATTGCATTTGAAAGTAGAAACTCGCCCGATTACAACGGTATGTGTATTTGTTCCCTAGGCCATTCTGGTTAAGCGTTTGGAGCAGCAGAAAGGCGAAAAATTTTTTTCCTTCACAACCATTTCTTGGCTTCAAACTCCCATATCTCGAGAACGGATTGACCTAACCCAAAAATTCCTATCGCATCTGAAAGTAGAAACTCGCCCGATTACAACAGTATGTGTATTTTTTCCCTAGGCCATTCTGGTTAAGCGTTTGGAGCAGCAGAAAGGCGAAAAATTTTTTTCCTTCACAACCATTTCTTGGCTTCAAACTCCCATATCTCGCGAACGGATTGACCTACCCCAAAAATTCCTATTGCCTCTGAAAGTAGAAACTCGCCCGATTACATTGGTATGTGTATTTAGTCCCTAGGCCATTCGGATTAAGCGTTTGGAGCAGCAGAAGTGCGAAAAATTTGTTGTCTTCTAAACCATTTCTTAGCTACAAACTCCCATATCTCGCAAACAGATTGACCTAACCCAAAAATTCCGATGGCATCTGAAAGTAGAAACTAGCCCGATTACAGCGGTATGTGTATTTTTTCCCTAGGATATTCTGGTTAAGCGTTTGGAGCAGCAGAATTACGAAAAATTTTCTCCTTCTCAACCATTTCTTGGCTTCAAACTCCAATATCTCGCGAACGGATTGACCAAACCCAAAAATTCCTGTTGCATCTGAAAGTAGAAACTCGCCCGATTACAACGGTATGCGTGTTGTTTCCCTTGGCCATTCTGGTTAAGCGTTTGGAGCAGCAGAATTGCGAAAAATTTGTTGTCTTCTCAACCATTTCTTAGGTTCAAACTCTCATATCTCGCGAACGGATTGACCTAACTCAAAAATTCCTATTGCATTTGAAAGTAGAAACTCGCCCGATTACAACGGTATGTGTATTTTGTCCCTAGGCCATTCTGGTTAAGCGTTTGGAGCAGCAGAACTGCGAAAAATTTGTTGTCTTCTAAACCATTTCTTAGCTACAAACTCCCATATCTCGCAAACGGATTGACCTAACCCAAAAATTCCGATGGCATCTGAAAGTAGAAACTAGCCCGATTGCAGCGGTATGTGTATTTTTTCCCTAGGATATTCTGGTTAAGCGTTTGGAGCAGCAGCATTGCGAAAAATTTTTTCCTTCTCAACCATTTCTTGGATTCAAACTCCAATATCTCGCGAACGGATTGACCTAACCCAAAAATTCCTATTGCATCTGAAAGTAGAAACTCGCCCGATTACAACGGTATGTGTATTTTTGCCCTAGGCCATTCTGTTTAAGCGTTTGGAGCAACAGAAGTGCGAAAAATTTGTTGTCTCCTCAACCATTTCTTAGCTTCAAACTCCCATATCTCGCGAACGGATTGACCTAACCCAAAAATTCCTATTGCATCTGAAAGTAGAAACTCGCCCGATTACAACGGTATGTGTATTTTTTCCCTAGGCCATTCTGGTTAAGCGTTTGGAGCAGCAGAATTACGAAAAATTTTCTCCTTCTCAACCATTTCTTGGCTTCAAACTCCAATATCTCGCGAACGGATTGACCTAACCCAAAAATTCCTGTTGCATCTGAAAGTAGAAACTCGCCCGATTACAACGGTATGCGTGTTGTTTCCCTTGGCCATTCTGGTTAAGCGTTTGGAGCAGCAGAATTGCGAAAAATTTGTTGTCTTCTCAACCATTTCTTAGGTTCAAACTCTCATATCTCGCGAACGGATTGACCTGACTCAAAAATTCCTATTGCATTTGAAAGTAGAAACTCGCCCGATTACAACGGTATGTGTATTTTGTCCCTAGGCCATTCTGGTTAAGCGTTTGGAGCAGCAGAAGTGCGAAAAATTTGTTGTCTTCTAAACCATTTCTTAGCTACAAACTCCCATATCTCGCAAACGGATTGACCTAACCCAAAAATTCCGATGGCATCTGAAAGTAGAAACTAGCCCGATTACAGCGGTATGTGTATTTTTTCCCTAGGATATTCTGGTTAAGCGTTTGGAGCAGCAGCATTGCGAAAAATTTTTTCCTTCTCAACCATTTCTTGGATTCAAACTCCCATATGTCGCGAACAGATTGACTTAACCCAAAAATTCCTGCTGCGTCTGAAAGTAGAAACTCGCCCGATTACAACGGTATGTGTATTTTTTCCCTAGGCCATTCTGGTTAAGCGGCTGGAGCAGCAGAAGTGCGAAAAATTTGTTGTCTTGTCAACCATTTCTTAGCTTCAAACTCCCATATGTCGCGAACGGATTGACCTAACCCAAAAATTCCTATCGCATCTGAAAGTAGAAACTCGCCCGATTACAAAGGTATGTGTATTTCTTCCCTAGGCCATTCTGGTTAAGCCTTTGGAGCAGCAGAATTGCGAAAAATTTGTTGTCTTCTCAACCATTTCTTAGCTTCAAACTCCCATATGTAGCGAACGGATTGACCTAACCCAAAAATTCCGATGGCATCTGAAAGTAGAAACTAGCCCGATTACAGCGGTATGTGTATTTTTTCACTAGGATATTCTGGTTAAGCGTTTGGAGCAGCAGAATTACGAAAAATTTTCTCCTTCTCAACCATTTCTTGGCTTCAAACTCCAATATCTCGCGAACGGATTGACCTAACCCAAAAATTCCTGTTGCATCTGAAAGTAGAAACTCGCCCGATTACAACGGTATGCGTGTTGTTTCCCTTGGCCATTCTGGTTAAGCGTTTGGAGCAGCAGAATTGCGAAAAATTTGTTGTCTTCTCAACCATTTCTTAGGTTCAAACTCTCATATCTCGCGATCGGATTGACCTAACTCAAAAATTCCTATTGCATTTGAAAGTAGAAACTCGCCCGATTACAGCGGTATGTGTATTTTTTCCCTAGGATATTCTGGTTAAGCGTTTGGAGCAGCAGAATTACGAAAAATTTTCTCCTTCTCAACCATTTCTTGGCTTCAAACTCCCATATCTCGCGAACGGATTGACCTAACCCAAAAATTCCTGTTGCATCTGAAAGTAGAAACTCGCCCGATTACAACGGTATGCGTGTTTTTTCCCTTGGCCATTCTGGTTAAGCGTTTGGAGCAGCAGAATTGCGAAAAATTTTCTCCTTCTCAACCATTTCTTGGCTTCAAACTCCCATATCTCGCGAACGGATTGACCTAACCCAAAAATTCCTGTTGCATCTGAAAGTAGAAACTCGCCCGATTACAACGGTATGCGTGTTTTTTCCCTTGGCCATTCTGGTTAAGCGTTTGGAGCAGCAGAATTGCGAAAAATTTTCTCCTTCTCAACCATTTCTTAGCTTCAAACTCTCATATCTCGCGAACGGATTGACCTAACCCAAACATTCCTATGGCATTTGAAAGTAGAAACTCGCCCGATTACAACGGTACGTGTATTTGTTCCCTAGGCCATTCTGGTTAAGCGTTTGGAGCAGCAGAAAGGCGAAAAATTTTTTTCCTTCACAACCATTTCTTGGCTTCAAACTCCCATATCTCGAGAACGGATTGACCTAACCCAAAAATTCCTATCGCATCTGAAAGTAGAAACTCGCCCGATTACAACAGTATGTGTATTTTTTCCCTAGGCCATTCTGGTTAAGCGTTTGGAGCAGCAGAAAGGCGAAAAATTTTTTTCCTTCACAACCATTTCTTGGCTTCAAACTCCCATATCTCGCGAACGGATTGACCTACCCCAAAAATTCCTATTGCCTCTGAAAGTAGAAACTCGCCCGATTACATTGGTATGTGTATTTAGTCCCTAGGCCATTCGGATTAAGCGTTTGGAGCAGCAGAAGTGCGAAAAATTTGTTGTCTTCTAAACCATTTCTTAGCTACAAACTCCCATATCTCGCAAACAGATTGACCTAACCCAAAAATTCCGATGGCATCTGAAAGTAGAAACTAGCCCGATTACAGCGGTATGTGTATTTTTTCCCTAGGATATTCTGGTTAAGCGTTTGGAGCAGCAGAATTACGAAAAATTTTCTCCTTCTCAACCATTTCTTGGCTTCAAACTCCAATATCTCGCGAACGGATTGACCAAACCCAAAAATTCCTGTTGCATCTGAAAGTAGAAACTCGCCCGATTACAACGGTATGCGTGTTGTTTCCCTTGGCCATTCTGGTTAAGCGTTTGGAGCAGCAGAATTGCGAAAAATTTGTTGTCTTCTCAACCATTTCTTAGGTTCAAACTCTCATATCTCGCGAACGGATTGACCTAACTCAAAAATTCCTATTGCATTTGAAAGTAGAAACTCGCCCGATTACAACGGTATGTGTATTTTGTCCCTAGGCCATTCTGGTTAAGCGTTTGGAGCAGCAGAAGTGCGAAAAATTTGTTGTCTTCTAAACCATTTCTTAGCTACAAACTCCCATATCTCGCAAACGGATTGACCTAACCCAAAAATTCCGATGGCATCTGAAAGTAGAAACTAGCCCGATTGCAGCGGTATGTGTATTTTTTCCCTAGGATATTCTGGTTAAGCGTTTGGAGCAGCAGCATTGCGAAAAATTTTTTCCTTCTCAACCATTTCTTGGATTCAAACTCCAATATCTCGCGAACGGATTGACCTAACCCAAAAATTCCTATTGCATCTGAAAGTAGAAACTCGCCCGATTACAACGGTATGTGTATTTTTGCCCTAGGCCATTCTGTTTAAGCGTTTGGAGCAACAGAAGTGCGAAAAATTTGTTGTCTCCTCAACCATTTCTTAGCTTCAAACTCCCATATCTCGCGAACGGATTGACCTAACCCAAAAATTCCTATTGCATCTGAAAGTAGAAACTCGCCCGATTACAACGGTATGTGTATTTTTTCCCTAGGCCATTCTGGTTAAGCGTTTGGAGCAGCAGAATTACGAAAAATTTTCTCCTTCTCAACCATTTCTTGGCTTCAAACTCCAATATCTCGCGAACGGATTGACCTAACCCAAAAATTCCTGTTGCATCTGAAAGTAGAAACTCGCCCGATTACAACGGTATGCGTGTTGTTTCCCTTGGCCATTCTGGTTAAGCGTTTGGAGCAGCAGAATTGCGAAAAATTTGTTGTCTTCTCAACCATTTCTTAGGTTCAAACTCTCATATCTCGCGAACGGATTGACCTGACTCAAAAATTCCTATTGCATTTGAAAGTAGAAACTCGCCCGATTACAACGGTATGTGTATTTTGTCCCTAGGCCATTCTGGTTAAGCGTTTGGAGCAGCAGAAGTGCGAAAAATTTGTTGTCTTCTAAACCATTTCTTAGCTACAAACTCCCATATCTCGCAAACGGATTGACCTAACCCAAAAATTCCGATGGCATCTGAAAGTAGAAACTAGCCCGATTACAGCGGTATGTGTATTTTTTCCCTAGGATATTCTGGTTAAGCGTTTGGAGCAGCAGCATTGCGAAAAATTTTTTCCTTCTCAACCATTTCTTGGATTCAAACTCCAATATCTCGCGAACGGATTGACCTAACCCAAAAATTCCTATTGCATCTGAAAGTAGAAACTCGCCCGATTACAACGGTATGTGTATTTTTGCCCTAGGCCATTCTGTTTAAGCGTTTGGAGCAGCAGAAGTGCGAAAAATTTGTTGTCTCCTCAACCATTTCTTAGCTTCAAACTCCCATATCTCGCGAACGGATTGACCTACCCCAAAAATTCCTATTGCCTCTGAAAGTAGAAACTCGCCCGATTACATTGGTATGTGTATTTAGTCCCTAGGCCATTCGGATTAAGCGTTTGGAGCAGCAGAAGTGCGAAAAATTTGTTGTCTTCTAAACCATTTCTTAGCTACAAACTCCCATATCTCGCAAACAGATTGACCTAACCCAAAAATTCCGATGGCATCTGAAAGTAGAAACTAGCCCGATTACAGCGGTATGTGTGTTTTTTCTCTAGGATATTCTGGTTAAGCGTTTGGAGCAGCAGAATTACGAAAAATTTTCTCCTTCTCAACCATTTCTTGGCTTCAAAATCCCATATCTCGCGAACGGATTGACCTAACCCAAAAATTCCTGTTGCATCTGAAAGTAGAAACTCGCCCGATTACAACGGTATGCGTGTTTTTTCCCTTGGCAATTCTGGTTAAGCGTTTGGAGCAGCAGAATTGCGAAAAATTTTCTCCTTCTCAACCATTTCTTGGCTTCAAACTCCAATATCTCGCGAACGGATTGACCTAACCCAAAAATTCCTGTTGCATCTGAAAGTAGAAACTCGCCCGATTACAACGGTATGCGTGTTTTTTCCCTTGGCCATTCTGGTTAAGCGTTTGGAGCAGCAGAATTGCGAAAAATTTGTTGTCTTCTCAACCATTTCTTAGGTTCAAACTCTCATATCTCGCGAACGGATTGACCTAACTCAAAAATTCCTATTGCATTTGAAAGTAGAAACTCGCCCGATTACAACGGTATGTGTATTTTTTCCCTAGTCCATTCTGTTTGAGCGTTTGGAGCAGCAGAATCGCGAAAAATTTGTTGTCTTCTCAACCATTTCTTAGCTTCAAACTCTCATATCTCGCGAACGGATTGACCTAACCCAAACATTCCTATGGCATTTGAAAGTAGAAACTCGCCCGATTACAACGGTACGTGTATTTTTCCCCTAGGCCATTCTGGTTAAACGATTGGAGAAGCAGAATTGCGAAAAATTTTTTGCCTTCTCAACCATTTCTTGGCTTCAAACTCCCATATCTCGCGAACGGATTGACCTAACCCAAAAATTCCTATTGCATCTGAAAGTAGAAACTCGCCCGATTACAACGGTATGTGTATTTTTTCCCTAGGCCATTCTCGTTAAGCGTTTGGAGCAGCAGAATGGCGAAAAATTTTTTTCCTTCACAACCATTTCTTGGCTTCAAACTCCCATATCTCGAGAACGGATTGACCTAACTCAAAAATTCCTATTGCATTTGAAAGTAGAAACTCGCCCGATTACAACGGTATGTGTATTTTGTCCCTAGGCCATTCTGGTTAAGCGTTTGGAGCAGCAGAAGTGCGAAAAATTTGTTTTCTTCTAAACCATTTCTTAGCTTCAAACTCTCATATCTCGCGAACGGATTGACCTAACCCAAACATTCCTATGGCATTTGAAAGTAGAAACTCGCCCGATTACAACGGTACGTGTATTTTTCCCCTAGGCCATTCTGGTTAAACGATTGGAGAAGCAGAATTGCGAAAAATTTTTTGCCTTCTCAACCATTTCTTGGCTTCAAACTCCCATATCTCGCGAACGGATTGACCTAACCCAAAAATTCCTATTGCATCTGAAAGTAGAAACTCGCCCGATTACAACGGTATGTGTATTTTTTCCCTAGGCCATTCTCGTTAAGCGTTTGGAGCAGCAGAATGGCGAAAAATTTTTTTCCTTCACAACCATTTCTTGGCTTCAAACTCTCATATCTCGCGAACGGATTGACCTAACTCAAAAATTCCTATTGCATTTGAAAGTAGAAACTCGCCCGATTACAACGGTATGTGTATTTTTTCCCTAGTCCATTCTGTTTGAGCGTTTGGAGCAGCAGAATCGCGAAAAATTTGTTGTCTTCTCAACCATTTCTTAGCTTCAAACTCTCATATCTCGCGAACGGATTGACCTAACCCAAACATTCCTATGGCATTTGAAAGTAGAAACTCGCCCGATTACAACGGTACGTGTATTTTTCCCCTAGGCCATTCTGGTTAAACGATTGGAGAAGCAGAATTGCGAAAAATTTTTTGCCTTCTCAACCATTTCTTGGCTTCAAACTCCCATATCTCGCGAACGGATTGACCTAACCCAAAAATTCCTATTGCATCTGAAAGTAGAAACTCGCCCGATTACAACGGTATGTGTATTTTTTCCCTAGTCCATTCTGTTTGAGCGTTTGGAGCAGCAGAATCGCGAAAAATTTGTTGTCTTCTCAACCATTTCTTAGCTTCAAACTCTCATATCTCGCGAACGGATTGACCTAACCCAAACATTCCTATGGCATTTGAAAGTAGAAACTCGCCCGATTACAACGGTACGTGTATTTTTCCCCTAGGCCATTCTGGTTAAACGATTGGAGAAGCAGAATTGCGAAAAATTTTTTGCCTTCTCAACCATTTCTTGGCTTCAAACTCCCATATCTCGCGAACGGATTGACCTAACCCAAAAATTCCTATTGCATCTGAAAGTAGAAACTCGCCCGATTACAACGGTATGTGTATTTTGTCCCTAGGCCATTCTGGTTAAGCGTTTGGAGCAGCAGAAGTGCGAAAAATTTGTTTTCTTCTAAACCATTTCTTAGCTACAAACTCCCATATCTCGCAAACGGATTGACCTAACCCAAAAATTCCGATGGCATCTGAAAGTAGAAACTAGCCCGATTACAGCGGTATGTGTATTTTTTCCCTAGGATATTCTGGTTAAGCGTTTGGAGCAGCAGCATTGCGAAAAATTTTTTCCTTCTCAACCATTTCTTGGCTTCAAACTCCAATATCTCGCGAAGGGATTGACCTAACCCAAAAATTCCTATTGCATCTGAAAGTAGAAACTCGCCCGATTACAACGGTATGCGTGTTTTTTCCCTTGGCCATTCTGGTTAAGCGTTTGGAGCAGCAGAAGTGCGAAAAATTTGTTTTCTTCTAAACCATTTCTTAGCTACAAACTCCCATATCTCGCAAACGGATTGACCTAACCCAAAAATTCCGATGGCATCTGAAAGTAGAAACTAGCCCGATTACAGCGGTATGTGTGTTTTTTCTCTAGGATATTCTGGTTAAGCGTTTGGAGCAGCAGAATTACGAAAAATTTTCTCCTTCTCAACCATTTCTTGGCTTCAAAATCCCATATCTCGCGAACGGATTGACCTAACCCAAAAATTCCTGTTGCATCTGAAAGTAGAAACTCGCCCGATTACAACGGTATGCGTGTTTTTTCCCTTGGCCATTCTGGTTAAGCGTTTGGAGCAGCAGAATTGCGAAAAATTTTCTCCTTCTCAACCATTTCTTGGCTTCAAACTCCAATATCTCGCGAACGGATTGACCTAACCCAAAAATTCCTGTTGCATCTGAAAGTAGAAACTCGCCCGATTACAACGGTATGCGTGTTTTTTCCCTTGGCCATTCTGGTTAAGCGTTTGGAGCAGCAGAATTGCGAAAAATTTGTTGTCTTCTCAACCATTTCTTAGGTTCAAACTCTCATATCTCGCGAACGGATTGAACTAACTCAAAAATTCCTATTGCATTTGAAAGTAGAAACTCGCCCGATTACAACGGTATGTGTATTTTTTCCCTAGTCCATTCTGTTTGAGCGTTTGGAGCAGCAGAATCGCGAAAAATTTGTTGTCTTCTCAACCATTTCTTAGCTTCAAACTCTCATATCTCGCGAACGGATTGACCTAACCCAAACATTCCTATGGCATTCGAAAGTGGAAACTCGCCCGATTACAACGGTACGTGTATTTTTCCCCTAGGCCATTCTGGTTAAACGATTGGAGAAGCAGAATTGCGAAAAATTTTTTGCCTTCTCAACCATTTCTTGGCTTCAAACTCCCATATCTCGCGAACGGATTGACCTAACCCAAAAATTCCTATTGCATCTGAAAGTAGAAACTCGCCCGATTACAACGGTATGTGTATTTTTGCCCTAGGCCATTCTGTTTAAGCGTTTGGATCAGCAGAAGTGCGAAAAATTTGTTGTCTCCTCAACCATTTCTTAGCTTCAAACTCTCATATCTCGCGAACGGATTGAACTAACTCAAAAATTCCTATTGCATTTGAAAGTAGAAACTCGCCCGATTACAACGGTATGTGTATTTTGTCCCTAGGCCATTCTGGTTAAGCGTTTGAAGCAGCAGAATTGCGAAAAATTTTTTGCCTTCTCAACCATTTCTTGGCTTCAAACTCCCATATCTCGCGAACGGATTGACCTAACCCAAAAATTCCTATTGCATCTGAAAGTAGAAACTCGCCCGATTACAACGGTATGTGTATTTTTGCCCTAGGCCATTCTGTCTATGCGTTTGGAGCAGCAGAAGTGCGAAAAATTTGTTGTCTCCTCAACCATTTTTTAGCTTCAAACTCCCATATCTCGCGAACGGATTGACCTAACCCAAAAATTCCTATTGCATCTGAAAGTAGAAACTCGCCCGATTACAACGGTATGTGTATTTTTTCCCTAGGCCATTCTCGTTAAGCGTTTGGAGCAGCAGAATGGCGAAAAATTTTTTTCCTTCACAACCATTTCTTGGCTTCAAACTCCCATATCTCGAGAACGGATTGACCTAACTCAAAAATTCCTATTGCATTTGAAAGTAGAAACTCGCCCGATTACAACGGTATGTGTATTTTGTCCCTAGGCCATTCTGGTTAAGCGTTTGGAGCAGCAGAAGTGCGAAAAATTTGTTTTCTTCTAAACCATTTCTTAGCTACAAACTCCCATATCTCGCAAACGGATTGACCTAACCCAAAAATTCCGATGGCATCTGAAAGTAGAAACTAGCCCGATTACAGCGGTATGTGTATTTTTTCCCTAGGATATTCTGGTTAAGCGTTTGGAGCAGCAGCATTGCGAAAAATTTTTTCCTTCTCAACCATTTCTTAGATTCAAACTCCCATATCACGCGAACGGATTGACCTAACCCAAAAATTCCTATTGCATCTGAAAGTAGAAACTAGCCCGATTACAACGGTATGTGTATTTTTTCCCTAGGCCATTCTGGTTAAGCGTTTGGAGCAGCAGAATGGCGAAAAATTTTTTTCCTTCACAACCATTTCTTGGCTTCAAACTCCCATATCTCGCGAACGGATTGACCTACCCCAAAAATTCCTATTGCCTCTGAAAGTAGAAACTCGCCCGATTACATTGGTATGTGGATTTAGTCCCTAGGCCATTCGGATTAAGCGTTTGGAGCAGCAGAAGTGCGAAAAATTTGTTGTCTTCTAAACCATTTCTTAGCTACAAACTCCCATATCTGGCAAACAGATTGACCTAACCCAAAAATTCCGATGGCATCTGAAAGTAGAAACTAGCCCGATTACAGCGGTATGTGTATTTTTTCCCTAGGATATTCTGGTTAAGCGATTGGAGCAGCAGAATTACGAAAAATTTTCTCCTTCTCAACCATTTCTTGGCTTCAAACTCCAATATCTCGCGAACGGATTGACCTAACCCAAAAATTCCTGTTGCATCTGAAAGTAGAAACTCGCCCGATTACAACGGTATGCGTGTTTTTTCCCTTGGCCATTCTGGTTAAGCGTTTGGGGCAGCAGAATTGCGAAAAATTTGTTGTCTTCTCAACCATTTCTTAGGTTCAAACTCTCATATCTCGCGAACGGATTGACCTAACTCAAAAATTCCTATTGCATTTGAAAGTAGAAACTCGCCCGATTACAACGGTATGTGTATTTTGTCCCTAGGCCATTCTGGTTAAGCGTTTGAAGCAGCAGAATTGCGAAAAATTTTTTGCCTTCTCAACCATTTCTTGGCTTCAAACTCCCATATCTCGCGAACGGATTGACCTAACCCAAAAATTCCTATTGCATCTGAAAGTAGAAACTCGCCCGATTACAACGTTATGTGTATTTTTGCCCTAGGCCATTCTGTTTAAGCGTTTGGAGCAGCAGAAGTGCGAAAAATTTGTTGTCTCCTCAACCATTTCTTAGCTTCAAACTCCCATATCTCGCGAACGGATTGACCTAACCCAAAAATTCCTATTGCATCTGAAAGTAGAAACTCGTCCGATTACAACGGTATGTGTATTTTTTCCCTAGGCCATTCTGGTTAAGCGTTTGGAGCAGCAGAATGGTGAAAAATTTTTTTCCTTCACAACCATTTCTTGGCTTCAAACTCCCATACCTCGAGAACGGATTGACCTAACCCAAAAATTCCTATCGCACCTGAAAGTAGAAACTCGCCCGATTACAACGGTATGCGTATTTTTTCCCTAGGCCATTCTGGTTAAGCGTTTGGAGCAGCAGAATTGCGAAAAATTTGTTGTCTTCTCAACCATTTCTTAGCTTCAAACTCCCATATCTCGCGAACGGATTGACCTAACCCAAAAATTCCTGTTGCATCAGAAAGTAGAAACTCACCCGATTACAACGGTATGCGTATTTTTTCCCTAGTCCATTCTCGTTAAGCGTTTGGAGCAGCAGAAGTGCGAAAGATTTGTTGTCTTGTCAAACATTTCTTAGCTTCAAACTCCCATGTCTGGCGAACGGATTGACCTAACCCAAAAATTCCTGTTGCATCAGAAAGTAGAAACTCACCCGATTACGACGGTATGCGTATTTTTTCCCTAGTCCATTCTGTTTGAGCGTTTGGAGCAGCAGAATTGCGAAAAATTTGTTGTCTTCTCAACCATTTCTTAGCTTCAAACTCTCATATCTCGCGAACGGATTGACCTAACCCAAACATTCCTATGTCATTTGAAAGTAGAAACTCGCCCGATTACAACGGTACGTGTATTTTTCCCCTAGGCCATTCTGGTTAAACGATTGGAGAAGCAGAATTGCGAAAAATTTTTTGCCTTCTCAACCATTTCTTGGCTTCAAACTCCCATATCTCGCGAACGGATTGACCTAACCCAAAAATTCCTATTGCATCTGAAAGTAGAAACTCGCCCGATTACAACGGTATGTGTATTTTTTCCCTAGTCCATTCTGTTTGAGCGTTTGGAGCAGCAGAATCGCGAAAAATTTGTTGTCTCCTCAACCATTTCTTAGCTTCAAACTCTCATATCTCGCGAACGGATTGACCTAACTCAAAAATTCCTATTGCATTTGAAAGTAGAAACTCGCCCGATTACAACGGTATGTGTATTTTGTCCCTAGGCCATTCTGGTTAAGCGTTTGAAGCAGCAGAATTGCGAAAAATTTTTTGCCTTCTCAACCATTTCTTGGCTTCAAACTCCCATATCTCGCGAACGGATTGACCTAACCCAAAAATTCCTATTGCATCTGAAAGTAGAAACTCGCCCGATTACAACGGTATGTGTATTTTTGCCCTAGGCCATTCTGTCTATGCGTTTGGAGCAGCAGAAGTGCGAAAAATTTGTTGTCTCCTCAACCATTTTTTAGCTTCAAACTCCCATATCTCGCGAACGGATTGACCTAACCCAAAAATTCCTATTGCATCTGAAAGTAGAAACTCGCCCGATTACAACGGTATGTGTATTTTTTCCCTAGGCCATTTTCGTTAAGCGTTTGGAGCAGCAGAATGGCGAAAAATTTTTTTCCTTCACAACCATTTCTTGGCTTCAAACTCCCATATCTCGAGAACGGATTGACCTAACTCAAAAATTCCTATTGCATTTGAAAGTAGAAACTCGCCCGATTACAACGGTATGTGTATTTTGTCCCTAGGCCATTCTGGTTAAGCGTTTGGAGCAGCAGAAGTGCGAAAAATTTGTTTTCTTCTAAACCATTTCTTAGCTACAAACTCCCATATCTCGCAAACGGATTGACCTAACCCAAAAATTCCGATGGCATCAGAAAGTAGAAACTAGCCCGATTACAGCGGTATGTGTATTTTTTCCCTAGGATATTCTGGTTAAGCGTTTGGAGCAGCAGCATTGCGAAAAATTTTTTCCTTCTCAACCATTTCTTGGCTTCAAACTCCAATATCTCGCGAAGGGATTGACCTAACCCAAAAATTCCTATTGCATCTGAAAGTAGAAACTCGCCCGATTACAACGGTATGTGTATTTTTGCCCTAGGCCATTCTGTTTAAGCGTTTGGAGCAGCAGAAGTGCGAAAAATTTGTTGTCTCCTCAACCATTTCTTAGATTCAAACTCCCATATCACGCGAACGGATTGACCTAACCCAAAAATTCCTATTGCATCTGAAAGTAGAAACTCGCCCGATTACAACGGTATGTGTATTTTTTCCCTAGGCCATTCTGGTTAAGCGTTTGGAGCAGCAGAAAGGCGAAAAATTTTTTTCCTTCACAACCATTTCTTGGCTTCAAACTCCCATATCTCGCGAACGGATTGACCTACCCCAAAAATTCCTATTGCCTCTGAAAGTAGAAACTCGCCCGATTACATTGGTATGTGGATTTAGTCCCTAGGCCATTCGGATTAAGCGTTTGGAGCAGCAGAAGTGCGAAAAATTTGTTGTCTTCTAAACCATTTCTTAGCTACAAACTCCCATATCTGGCAAACAGATTGACCTAACCCAAAAATTCCGATGGCATCTGAAAGTAGAAACTAGCCCGATTACAGCGGTATGTGTATTTTTTCCCTAGGATATTCTGGTTAAGCGTTTGGAGCAGCAGAATTACGAAAAATTTTCTCCTTCTCAACCATTTCTTGGCTTCAAACTCCAATATCTCGCGAACGGATTGACCTAACCCAAAAATTCCTATTGCATCTGAAAGTAGAAACTCGCCCGATTACAACGGTATGTGTATTTTTGCCCTAGGCCATTCTGTTTAAGCGTTTGGAGCAGCAGAAGTGCGAAAAATTTGTTGTCTCCTCAACCATTTCTTAGCTTCAAACTCCCATATCTCGCGAACGGATTGACCTAACCCAAAACTTCCTATTGCATCTGAAAGTAGAAACTCGCCCGATTACAGCGGTATGTGTATTTTTTCCCTAGTCCATTCTCGTTAAGCGTTTGGAGCAGCAGAAGTGCGAAAGATTTGTTGTCTTGTCAAACATTTCTTAGCTTCAAACTCCCATGTCTGGCGAACGGATTGACCTAACCCAAAAATTCCTGTTGCATCAGAAAGTAGAAACTCACCCGATTACGACGGTATGCGTATTTTTTCCCTAGTCCATTCTGTTTGAGCGTTTGGAGCAGCAGAATCGCGAAAAATTTATTGTATTCTCAACCATTTCTTAGCTTCAAACTCTCATATCTCGCGAACGGATTGACCTAACCCAAACATTCCTATGTCATTTGAAAGTAGAAACTCGCCCGATTACAACGGTACGTGTATTTTTCCCCTAGGCCATTCTGGTTAAACGATTGGAGAAGCAGAATTGCGAAAAATTTTTTGCCTTCTCAACCATTTCTTGGCTTCAAACTCCCATATCTCGCGAACGGATTGACCTAACCCAAAAATTCCTATTGCATCTGAAAGTAGAAACTCGCCCGATTACAGCGGTATGTGTATTTTTTCCCTAGGCCATTCTGGTTAAGCGTTTGGAGCAGCAGAAAGGCGAAAAATTTTTTTCCTTCACAACCATTTCTTGGCTTCAAACTCCCATATCTCGCGAACGGATTGACCTAACCCAAAAATTCCTATCGCATCTGAAAGTAGAAACTCGCCCGATTACAACGGTATGTGTATTTTTTCCCTAGGCCATTCTGGTTAAGCGTTTGGAGCAGCAGAAAGGCGAAAAATTTTTTTCCTCCACAACCATTTCTTGGCTTCAAACTCCCATATCTCGCGAACGGATTGACCTACCCCAAAAATTCCTATTGCCTCTGAAAGTAGAAACTCGCCCGATTACATTGGTATGTGTATTTAGTCCCTAGGCCATTCGGATTAAGCGTTTGGAGCAGCAGAAGTGCGAAAAATTTGTTGTCTTCTAAACCATTGCTTAGCTACAAACTCCCATATCTCGCAAACAGATTGACCTAACCCAAAAATTCCGATGGCATCTGAAAGTAGAAACTACCCCGATTACAGCGGTATGTGTATTTTTTCCCTAGGATATTCTGGTTAAGCGTTTGGAGCAGCAGAATTACGAAAAATTTTCTCCTTCTCAACCATTTCTTGGCTTCAAACTCCAATATCTCGCGAACGGATTGACCTAACCCAAAAATTCCTGTTGCATCTGAAAGTAGAAACTCGCCCGATTACAACGGTATGCGTGTTTTTTCCCTTGGCCATTCTGGTTAAGCGTTTGGAGCAGCAGAATTGCGAAAAATTTGTTGTCTTCTCAACCATTTCTTAGGTTCAAACTCTCATATCTCGCGAACGGATTGCCCTAACTCAAAAATTCCTATTGCATTTGAAAGTAGAAACTCGCCCGATTACAACGGTATGTGTATTTTGTCCCTAGGCCATTCTGGTTAAGCGTTTGGAGCAGCAGAAGTGCGAAAAATTTGTTGTCTTCTAAACCATTTCTTAGCTACAAACTCCCATATCTCGCAAACGGATTGACCTAACCCAAAAATTCCGATGGCATCTGAAAGTAGAAACTAGCCCGATTACAGCGGTATGTGTATTTTTTCCCTAGGATATTCTAGTTAAGCGTTTGGAGCAGCAGCATTGCGAAAAAATTTTTCCTTCTCAACCATTTCTTTGCTTCAAACTCCAATATCTCGCGAAGGGATTGACCTAACCCAAAAATTCCTATTGCATCTGAAAGTAGAAACTCGCCCGATTACAACGGTATGTGTATTTTTGCCGTAGGCCATTCTGTTTAAGCGTTTGGAGCAGCAGAAGTGCGAAAAATTTGTTGTCTCCTCAACCATTTCTTAGCTTCAAACTCCCATATCTCGCGAACGGATTGACCTAACCCAAAAATTACTATTGCATCTGAAAGTAGAAACTCGCCCGATTACAACGGTATGTGTATTTGTTCCCTAGGCCATTCTGGTTAAGCGTTTGGAGCAGCAGAAAGGCGAAAAATTTTTTTCCTTCACAACCATTTCTTGGCTTCAAACTCCCATATCTCGCGAACGGATTGACCTACCTCAAAAATTCATATTGCCTCTGAAAGTAGAAACTCGCCCGATTACATTGGTATGTGTATTTAGTCCCTAGGCCATTCGGATTAAGCGTTTGGAGCAGCAGAAGTGCGAAAAATTTGTTGTCTTCTAAACCATTTCTTAGCTACAAACTCCCATATCTCGCAAACAGATTGACCTAACCCAAAAATTCCGATGGCATCTGAAAGTAGAAACTAGCCCGATTACAGCGGTATGTGTATTTTTTCCCTAGGATATTCTGGTTAAGCGTTTGGAGCAGCAGAATTACGAAAAATTTTCTCCTTCTCAACCATTTCTTGGCTTCAAACTCCAATATCTCGCGAACGGATTGACCTAACCCAAAAATTCCTGTTGCATCTGAAAGTAGAAACTCGCCCGATTACAACGGTATGTGTATTTTGTCCCTAGGCCATTCTGGTTAAGCGTTTGGAGCAGCAGAAGTGCGAAAAATTTGTTGTCTTCTAAACCATTTCTTAGCTACAAACTCCCATATCTCGCAAACGGATTGACCTAACCCAAAAATTCCGATGGCATCTGAAAGTAGAAACTAGCCCGATTACAGCGGTATGTGTATTTTTTCCCTAGGATATTCTGGTTAAGCGTCTGGAGCAGCAGCATTGCGAAAAATTTTTTCCTTCTCAACCATTTCTTGGCTTCAAACTCCAATATCTCGCGAAGGGATTGACCTAACCCAAAAATTCCTATTGCATCTGAAAGTAGAAACTCGCCCGATTACAACGGTATGTGTATTTTTGCCCTAGGCCATTCTGTTTAAGCGTTTGGAGCAGCAGAAGTGCGAAAAATTTGTTGTCTCCTCAACCATTTCTTAGCTTCAAACTCCCATATCTCGCGAACGGATTGACCTAACCCAAAACTTCCTATTGCATCTGAAAGTAGAAACTCGCCCGATTACAACGGTATGTGTATTTGTTCCCTAGGCCATTCTGGTTAAGCGTTTGGAGCAGCAGAAAGGCGAAAAATTTTTTTCCTTCACAACCATTTCTTGGCTTCAAACTCCCATATCTCGCGAACGGATTGACCTACCCCAAAAATTCCTGTTGCATCTGAAAGTAGAAACTCGCCCGATTACAACGGTATGCGTGTTTTTTCCCTTGGCCATTCTGGTTAAGCGTTTGGAGCAGCAGAATTGCGAAAAATTTGTTGTCTTCTCAACCATTTCTTAGGTTCAAACTCTCATATCTCGCGAACGGATTGCCCTAACTCAAAAATTCCTATTGCATTTGAAAGTAGAAACTCGCCCGATTACAACGGTATGTGTATTTTGTCCCTAGGCCATTCTGGTTAAGTGTTTGGAGCAGCAGAAGTGCGAAAAATTTGTTGTCTTCTAAACCATTTCTTAGCTACAAACTCCCATATCTCGCAAACGGATTGACCTAACCCAAAAATTCCGATGGCATCTGAAAGTAGAAACTAGCCCGATTACAACGGTATGTGTATTTGTTCCCTAGGCCATTCTGGTTAAGCGTTTGGAGCAGCAGAAAGGCGAAAAATTTTTTTCCTTCACAACCATTTCTTGGCTGCAAACTCCCATATCTCGCGAACGGATTGACCTACCCCAAAAATTCCTATTGCCTCTGAAAGTAGAAACTCGCCCGATTACATTGGTATGTGTATTTAGTCCCTAGGCCATTCGGATTAAGCGTTTGGAGCAGCAGAAGTGCGAAAAATTTGTTGTCTTCTAAACCATTGCTTAGCTACAAACTCCCATATCTCGCAAACAGATTGACCTAACCCAAAAATTCCGATGGCATCTGAAAGTAGAAACTAGCCCGATTACAGCGGTATGTGTATTTTTTCCCTAGGATATTCTGGTTAAGCGTTTGGTGCAGCAGAATTACGAAAAATTTTCTCCTTCTCAACCATTTCTTGGCTTCAAACTCCCATATCTCGCGAACGGATTGACCTACCCCAAAAATTCATATTGCCTCTGAAAGTAGAAACTCGCCCGATTACATTGGTATGTGTATTTGGTCCCTAGGCCATTCGGATTAAGCGTTTGGAGCAGCAGAAGTGCGAAAAATTTGTTGTCTTCTAAACCATTTCTTAGCTACAAACTCCCATATCTCGCAAACAGATTGACCTAACCCAAAAATTCCGATGGCATCTGAAAGTAGAAACTAGCCCGATTACAGCGGTATGTGTATTTTTTCCCTAGGATATTCTGGTTAAGCGTTTGGAGCAGCAGAATTACGAAAAATTTTCTCCTTCTCAACCATTTCTTGGTTTCAAACTCCAATATCTCGCGAACGGATTGACCTAACCCAAAAATTCCTGTTGCATCTGAAAGTAGAAACTCGCCCGATTACAACGGTATGTGTATTTTGTCCCTAGGCCATTCTGGTTAAGCGTTTGGAGCAGCAGAAGTGCGAAAAATTTGTTGTCTTCTAAACCATTTCTTAGCTACAAACTCCCATATCTCGCAAACGGATTGACCTAACCCAAAAATTCCGATGGCATCTGAAAGTAGAAACTAGCCCGATTACAGCGGTATGTGTATTTTTTCCCTAGGATATTCTGGTTAAGCGTTTGGAGCAGCAGCATTGCGAAAAATTTTTTCCTTCTCAACCATTTCTTGGCTTCAAACTCCAATATCTCGCGAAGGGATTGACCTAACCCAAAAATTCCTATTGCATCTGAAAGTAGAAACTCGCCCGATTACAACGGTATGTGTATTTTTGCCCTAGGCAATTCTGTTTAAGCGTTTGGAGCAGCAGAAGTGCGAAAAATTTGTTGTCTCCTCAACCATTTCTTAGCTTCAAACTCCCATATCTCGCGAACGGATTGACCTAACCCAAAACTTCCTATTGCATCTGAAAGTAGAAACTCGCCCGATTACAACGGTATGTGTATTTGTTCCCTAGGCCATTCTGGTTAAGCGTTTGGAGCAGCAGAAAGGCGAAAAATTTTTTTCCTTCACAACCATTTCTTGGCTTCAAACTCCCATATCTCGCGAACGGATTGACCTACCCCAAAAATTCCTATTGCCTCTGAAAGTAGAAACTCGCCCGATTACATTGGTATGTGTATTTAGTCCCTAGGCCATTCGGATTAAGCGTTTGGAGCAGCAGAAGTGCGAAAAATTTGTTGTCTTCTAAACCATTGCTTAGCTACAAACTCCCATATCTCGCAAACAGATTGACCTAACCCAAAAATTCCGATGGCATCTGAAAGTAGAAACTAGCCCGATTACAGCGGTATGTGTATTTTTTCCCTAGGATATTCTGGTTAAGCGTTTGGAGCAGCAGAATTACGAAAAATTTTCTCCTTCTCAACCATTTCTTGGCTTCAAACTCCAATATCTCGCGAACGGATTGACCTAACCCAAAAATTCCTGTTGCATCTGAAAGTAGAAACTCGCCCGATTACAACGGTATGCGTGTTTTTTCCCTTGGCCATTCTGGTTAAGCGTTTGGAGCAGCAGAATTGCGAAAAATTTGTTGTCTTCTCAACCATTTCTTAGGTTCAAACTCTCATATCTCGCGAACGGATTGCCCTAACTCAAAAATTCCTATTGCATTTGAAAGTAGAAACTCGCCCGATTACCACGGTATGTGTATTTTGTCCCTAGGCCATTCTGGTTAAGCGTTTGGAGCAGCAGAAGTGCGAAAAATTTGTTGTCTTCTAAACCATTTCTTAGCTACAAACTCCCATATCTCGCAAACGGATTGACCTAACCCAAAAATTCCGATGGCATCTGAAAGTAGAAACTAGCCCGATTACAACGGTATGTGTATTTGTTCCCTAGGCCATTCTGGTTAAGCGTTTGGAGCAGCAGAAAGGCGAAAAATTTTTTTCCTTCACAACCATTTCTTGGCTGCAAACTCCCATATCTCGCGAACGGATTGACCTACCCCAAAAATTCCTATTGCCTCTGAAAGTAGAAACTCGCCCGATTACATTGGTATGTGTATTTAGTCCCTAGGCCATTCGGATTAAGCGTTTGGAGCAGCAGAAGTGCGAAAAATTTGTTGTCTTCTAAACCATTGCTTAGCTACAAACTCCCATATCTCGCAAACAGATTGACCTAACCCAAAAATTCCGATGGCATCTGAAAGTAGAAACTAGCCCGATTACAGCGGTATGTGTATTTTTTCCCTAGGATATTCTGGTTAAGCGTTTGGAGCAGCAGAATTACGAAAAATTTTCTCCTTCTCAACCATTTCTTGGCTTCAAACTCCAATATCTCGCGAACGGATTGACCTAACCCAAAAATTCCTGTTGCATCTGAAAGTAGAAACTCGCCCGATTACAACGGTATGCGTGTTTTTTCCCTTGGACATTCTGGTTAAGCGTTTGGAGCAGCAGAATTGCGAAAAATTTGTTGTCTTCTCAACCATTTCTTAGCTTCAAACTCCCATATCTCGCGAACGGATTGACCTAACCCAAAAATTCCTATTGCATCTGAAAGTAGAAACTCGCCCGATTACAACGGTATGTGTATTTGTTCCCTAGGCCATTCTGGTTAAGCGTTTGGAGCAGCAGAATTACGAAAAATTTTCTCCTTCTCAACCATTTCTTGGCTTCAAACTCCAATATCTCGCGAACGGATTGACCTAACCCAAAAATTCCTGTTGCATCTGAAAGTAGAAACTCGCCCGATTACAAAGGTATGCGTGTTTTTTCCCTAGGCCATTCTGGTTAAGCGTTTGGAGCAGCAGAATGGCGAAAAATTTTTTTCCTTCACAACCATTTCTTGTCTTCAAACTCCCATACCTCGAGAACGGATTGACCTAACCCAAAAATTCCTATTGCCTCTGAAAGTACAAACTCGCCCGATTACAACGGTATGTGTATTTAGTCCCTAGGCCATTCTGGTTAAGCGTTTGGAGCAGCAGAATTGCGAAAAATTTGTTGTCTTCTCAACCATTTCTTAGCTTCAAACTCCCATATCTCGCGAACGGATTGACCTAACCCAAAAATTCCTGTTGCATCAGAAAGGAGAAACTCACCCGATTACAACGGTATGCGTATTTTTTCCCTAGTCCATTCTGTTTAAGCGTTTGGAGCAGCAGAAGTGCGAAAAATTTGTTGTCTTCTCAACCATTTCTTAGCTTCAAACTCTCATATCTCGCGAACGGATTGACCTAACCCAAACATTCCTATGGCATTTGAAAGTAGAAACTCGCCCGATTACAACGGTACGTGTATTTTTTCCCTAGGATATTCTGGTTAAGCGTTTGGAGCAGCAGAATTGCGAAAAATTTTTTCCTTCTCAACCATTTCTTGGCTTCAAACTCTCATATCTCGCGAACGGATTGACCTAACCCAAACATTCCTATTGCATCTGAAAGTAGAAACTCGCCCGATTACAACGGTATGTGTATTTTTGCCCTAGGACATTCTGTTTAAGCGTTTGGAGCAGCAGAAGTGCGAAAAATTTGTTGCCTCCTCAACCATTTCTTAGCTTCAAACTCCCATATCTCGCGAACGGATTGACCTAACCCAAAAATTCCTATTGCATCTGAAAGTAGAAACTCGCCCGATTACAACGGTATGTGTATTTTTGCCCTAGGCCATTCTGTTTAAGCGTTTGGAGCAGCAGAATTGCGAAAAATTTGTTGTCTTCTCAACCATTTCTTAGGTTCAAACTCTCATATCTCGCGAACGGATTGACCTAACTCAAAAATTCCTATTGCATTTGAAAGTAGAAACTCGCCCGATTACAACGGTATGTGTATTTTGTCCCTAGGCCATTCTGGTTAAGCGTTTGGAGCAGCAGAAGTGCGAAAAATTTGTTGTCTTCTAAACCATTTCTTAGCTACAAACTCCCATATCTCGCAAACGGATTGACCTAACCCAAAAATTCCGATGGCATCTGAAAGTAGAAACTAGCCCGATTACAGCGGTATGTGTATTTTTTCCCTAGGATATTCTGGTTAAGCGTTTGGAGCAGCAGAATTGCGAAAAATTTTTTCCTTCTCAACCATTTCTTGGCTTCAAACTCTCATATCTCGCGAACGGATTGACCTAACCCAAACATTCCTATGGCATTTGAAAGTAGAAACTCGCCCGATTACAACGGTACGTGTATTTTTCCCCTAGGCCATTCTGGTTAAACGATTGGAGAAGCAGAATTGCGAAAAATTTTTTGCCTTCTCAACCATTTCTTGGCTTCAAACTCCCATATCTCGCGAACGGATTGACCTAACCCAAAAATTCCTGTTGCATCAGAAAGTAGAAACTCACCCGATTACAACGGTATGCGCATTTTTTCCCTAGTCCATTCTGGTTAAGCGTTCGGAGCAGCGGAAGTGCGAAAAATTTGTCGTCTCCTCAACCATTTCTTAGCTTCAAACTCCCATATCTCGCGAATGGATTGACCTAACCCAAAAATTCCTATTGCATCTGAAAGTAGAAACTCGCCCGATTACAACGGTATGCGTATTTTTTCCCTAGTCCATTCTGGTTAAGAGTTTGGAGCAGCAGAATCGCGAAAAATTTGTTGTCTTCTCAACCATTTCTTAGCTTCAAACTCTCATATCTCGCGAACGGATTGACCTAACCCAAACATTCCTATGGCATTTGAAAGTAGAAACTCGCCCGATTACAACGGTACGCGTATTTTTCCCCTAGGCCATTCTGGTTAAACGATTGGAGAAGCAGAAGTGCGAAAAATTTGTTGTCTTGTCAACCATTTCTTAGCTTCAAAGTCCCATATCTCGCGAACGGATTGACCTAACCCAAAAATTCCTATTTTAACTGAAAGTAGAAACTCGCCCTATTACAACGGTATGTGTATTCTTTCCCTAGGCCATTCTGGTTAAGCGTCTGAAGCAGCAGAATTGCGAAAAATTTTTTGCCTTCTCAACCATTTCTTGGCTTCAAACTCCCATATCTCGAGAACGGATTGACCTAACCCAAAAATTCCTATCGCATCTGAAAGTAGAAACTCGCCCGATTACAACGGTATGTGTATTTTTTCCCTAGGCCATTCTGTTTAAGCGTTTGGAGCAGCAGAATTGCGAAAAATTTTTTGCCTTCTCAACCATTTCTTGGCTTCAAATTCCCATATCTCGCGAACGGATTGACCTAACCCAAACATTCCTATGGCATTTGAAAGTAGAAACTCGCCCGATTACAACGGTACGTGTATTTTTCCCCTAGGCCATTCTGGTTAAACGATTGGAGAAGCAGAATTGCGAAAAATTTTTTGCCTTCTCAACCATTTCTTGGCTTCAAACTCCCATATCTCGCGAACGGATTGACCTAACCCAAAAATTCCTGTTGCATCAGAAAGTAGAAACTCACCCGATTACAACGGTATGCGTATTTTTTCCCTAGTCCATTCTGGTTAAGCGTTCGGAGCAGCGGAAATGCGAAAAATTTGTCGTCTCCTCAACCATTTCTTAGCTTCAAACTCCCATATCTCGCGAATGGATTGACCTAACCCAAAAATTCCTATTGCATCTGAAAGTAGAAACTCGCCCGATTACAACGGTATGCGTATTTTTCCCTAGACCATTCTGGTTAAGAGTTTGGAGCAGCAGAATCGCGAAAAATTTGTTGTCTTCTCAACCATTTCTTAGCTTCAAACTCTCATATCTCGCGAACGGATTGACCTAACCCAAACATTCCTATGGCATTTGAAAGTAGAAACTCGCCCGATTACAACGGTACGCGTATTTTTCTCCTAGGCCATTCTGGTTAAACGATTGGAGAAGCAGAAGTGCGAAAAATTTGTTGTCTTGTCAACCATTTCTTAGCTTCAAAGTCCCATATCTCGCGAACGGATTGACCTAACCCAAAAATTCCTATTTTAACTGAAAGTAGAAACTCGCCCTATTACAACGGTATGTGTATTCTTTCCCTAGGCCATTCTGGTTAAGCGTCTGAAGCAGCAGAATTGCGAAAAATTTTTTGCCTTCTCAACCATTTCTTGGCTTCAAACTCCCATATCTCGAGAACGGATTGACCTAACCCAAAAATTCCTATCGCATCTGAAAGTAGAAACTCGCCCGATTACAACGGTATGTGTATTTTTTCCCTAGGCCATTCTGTTTAAGCGTTTGGAGCAGCAGAATTGCGAAAAATTTTTTGCCTTCTCAACCATTTCTTGGCTTCAAATTCCCATATCTCGCGAACGGATTGACCTAACCCAAAAATTGCTATTGCCTCTGAAAGTAGAAACTCGCCCGATTACAACGGTATGTGTATTTAGTCCCTAGGCCATTCGGGTTAAGCGTTTGGAGCAGCAGAAGTGCGAAAAATTTGTTGTCTTCTAAACCATTTCTTAGCTACAAACTCCCATATCTCGCAAACGGAGTGACCTAACCCAAAAATTCCTGTTGCATCTGAAAGTAGAAACTCGCCCGATTACAACGGTATGCGTATTTTTTCCCTAGGCCATTCTGGTTAAGCGTTTGGAGCAGCAGAATTGCGAAAAATTTGTTGTCTTCTCAACCATTTCTTAGCTTCAAACTCCCATATCTCGCGAACGGATTGACCTAACCCAAAAATTCCTGTTGCATCTGAAAGTAGAAACTCGCCCGATTACAACGGTATGTGTATTTTGTCCCTAGGCCATTCTGGTTAAGCGTTTGAAGCAGCAGAATAGCGAAAAATTTTTTGCCTTCTCAACCATTTCTTGGCTTCAAACTCCCATATCTCGCGAACGGATTGACCTAACCCAAAAATTCCTGTTGCGTCTGAAAGTAGAAACTCGCCCGGTTACAACGGTATGTGTATTTTTTCCCTAGGCCATTCTGGTTAAGCGTTCGGAGCAGCGGAAGTGCGAAAAATTTGTTGTCTCCTCAACCATTTCTTAGCTTCAAACTCCCATATCTCGCGAATGGATTGACCTAACCCAAAAATTCCTATTGCCTCTGAAAGTAGAAACTCGCCCGATTACAACGGTATGTGTATTCTTTCCCTAGGCCATTCTGGTTAAGCGTCTGAAGCAGCAGAATTGCGAAAAATTTTTTGCCTTCTCAACCATTTCTTGGCTTCAAACTCCCATATCTCGCGAACGGATTGACCTAACCCAAAAATTCCTATCGCTTCTGAAAGTAGAAACTCGCCCGATTACAACGGTATGTGTATTTTGTCCCTAGGCCATTCTGGTTAAGCGTTTGAAGCAGCAGAATTGCGAAAAATTTTTTGCCTTCTCAACCATTTCTTGGCTTCAAACTCCCATATCTCGCGAACGGATTGACCTAACCCAAAAATTCCTGTTGCTTCTGAAAGTAGAAGCTCGCCCGATTACAACGGTATGTGTATTTTTTCCCTAGGCCATTCTGGTTAAGCGTTTGGAGCAGCAGAAGTGCGAAAAATTTGTTGTCTCCTCAACCATTTCTTAGCTTCAAACTCCCATATCTCGCGAACGGATTGACCTAACCCAAAAATTCCTATTGCATTTGAAAGTAGAAACTCGCCCGATTACAACGGTATGTGTATTTTTTCCCTAGGCCATTCTGGTTAAGCGTTTGGAGCAGCAGAATTACGAAAAATTTTTTTCCTTCACAACCATTTCTTGGCTTCAAACTCCCATATCTCGCGAACGGATTGACCTAACCCAAAAATTGCTGTTGCATCTGAAAGTAGAAACTCGCCCGATTACAACGGTATGTGTATTTTTTCCCTAGGTCATTCTGGTTAAGCGTTTGGAGCAGCAGAATTGCGAAAAATTTGTTGTCTTCTCAACCATTTCTTGGCTTCAAACTCCCATATCTCGCGAACGGATTGACCTAACCCAAAAATTGCTGTTGCATCTGAAAGTAGAAACTCGCCCGATTACAACGGTATGTGTATTTTTTCCCTAGGCCATTCTGGTTAAGCGTTCGGAGCAGCGGAAGTGCGAAAAATTTGTTGTCTCCTCAACCATTTCTTAGCTTCAAACTCCCATATCTCGCGAATGGATTGACCTAACCCAAAAATTCCTATTGCATCTGAAAGTAGAAACTCGCCCGATTACAACGGTATGTGTATTCTTTCCCTAGGCCATTCTGGTTAAGCGTCTGAAGCAGCAGAATTGCGAAAAATTTTTTGCCTTCTCAACCATTTCTTGGCTTCAAACTCCCATATCTCGCGAACGGATTGACCTAACCCAAAAATTCCTATCGCTTCTGAAAGTAGAAACTCGCCCGATTACAACGGTATGTGTATTTTGTCCCTAGGCCATTCTGGTTAAGCGTTTGAAGCAGCAGAATTGCGAAAAATTTTTTGCCTTCTCAACCATTTCTTGGCTTCAAACTCCCATATCTCGCGAACGGATTGACCTAACCCAAAAATTCCTGTTGCTTCTGAAAGTAGAAGCTCGCCCGGTTACAACGGTATGTGTATTTTTTCCCTACGCCATTCTGGTTAAGCGTTTGGAGCAGCAGAATTGTGAAAAATTTTTTGCCTTCTCTACCATTCCTTGGCTTCAAACTCCCATATCTCGCGAACGGATTGACCTAACCCAAAAAGTCCTATTGCATCTGAAAGTAGAAACTCGCCCGATTACAACGGTATGTGTATCTTTTCCCTAGGCCATTCTGGTTAAGCGTTTGGAGCAGCAGAATTGCGAAAAATTTTTTGTCTTCTCAACCATTTCTTAGCTTCAAACTCCCATATCTCGCGAACGGATTGACCTAACCCAAAAATTCCTATTGCATTTGAAAGTAGAAACTCGCCCGGTTACAACGGTACGTGTATTTTTCCCCTAGGCCATTCTGGTTAAGCGATTGGGGCAGCAGAATTGCGAAAAATTTGTTGTCTTCTCAACCATTTCTTAGATTCAAAGTCCCATATCTCGCGAACGCATTGACCAAACCCAAAAATTCCTTCTGCGTCTGAAAGTAGAAACTCGCCCGATTACAACGGTATGTGTATTTTCTCCCTAGGCCATTCTGGTTAAGCGTCTGGAGCAGCAGAATTGCGAGAAATTTGTTGTCTTCTCAACCATTTCTTGGCTTCAAACTCCCATATCTCGCGAACGGTTGACCTAACCCAAAAATTGCTGTTGCATCTGAAAGTAGAAACTCGCCCGATTACAACGGTATGTGTATTTTTTCCCTAGGCCATTCTGGTTAAGCGTTTGGAGCAGCAGAATTGCGAAAAATTTTTTGTCTTCTCAACCATTTCTTAGCTTCAAACTCCCATATCTCGCGAACGGATTGACCTAACCCTAAAATTCCTATTGCATTTGAAAGTAGAAACTCGCCCGATTACAACGGTACGTGTATTTTTCCCCTAGGCCATTCTGGTTAAGCGATTGGAGCAGCAGAATTGCGAAAAATTTGTTGTCTTCTCAACCATTTCTTAGATTCAAAGTCCCATAACTCGCAAACGGATTGACCAAACCCAAAAATTCCTTCTGCGTCTGAAAGTAGAAACTCGCCCGATTACAACGGTATGTGTATTTTCTCCCTAGGCCATTCTGGTTAAGCGTCTGGAGCAGCAGAATTGCGAAAAATTTGTTGTCTTCTCAACCATTTCTTGGCTTCAAACTCCCATATCTCGCGAACGGATTGACCTAACCCAAAAATTCCTATCGCATCTGAAAGTAGAAACTCGCCCGATTACAACGGTATGTGTATTTTTTCCCTACGCCATTCTGGTTAAGCGTTTGGAGCAGCAGAATTGTGAAAAATTTTTTGCCTTCTCTACCATTCCTTGGCTTCAAACTCCCATATCTCGCGAACGGATTGACCTAACCCAAAAATTCCTATTGCATCTGAAAGTAGAAACTCGCCCGATTACAACGGTATGTGTATCTTTTCCCTAGGCCATTCTGGTTAAGCGTTTGGAGCAGCAGAATTGCGAAAAATTTGTTGTCTTCTCAACCATTTCTTAGATTCAAAGTCCCATATAACGCGAACGCATTGACCAAACCCAAAAATTCCTTCTGCGTCTGAAAGTAGAAACTCGCCCGATTACAACGGTATGTGTATTTTCTCCCTAGGCCATTCTGGTTAAGCGTCTGGAGCAGCAGAATTGCGAAAAATTTGTTGTCTTCTCAACCATTTCTTGGCTTCAAACTCCCATATCTCGCGAACGGATTGACCTAACCCAAAAATTGCTGTTGCATCTGAAAGTAGAAACTCGCCCGATTACAACGGTATGTGTATTTTTTCCCTAGGTCATTCTGGTTAAGCGTTTGGAGCAGCAGAATTGCGAAAAATTTGTTGTCTTCTCAACCATTTCTTGGCTTCAAACTCCCATATCTCGCGAACGGATTGACCTAACCCAAAAATTGCTGTTGCATCTGAAAGTAGAAGCTCGCCCGATTACAACGGTATGTGTATTTTTTCCCTAGGCCATTCTGGTTAAGCGTTCGGAGCAGCGGAAGTGCGAAAAATTTGTTGTCTCCTCAACCATTTCTTAGCTTCAAACTCCCATATCTCGCGAATGGATTGACCTAACCCAAAAATTCCTATTGCATCTGAAAGTAGAAACTCGCCCGATTACAACGGTATGTGTATTCTTTCCCTAGGCCATTCTGGTTAAGCGTCTGAAGCAGCAGAATTGCGAAAAATTTTTTGCCTTCTCAACCATTTCTTGGCTTCAAACTCCCATATCTCGCGAACGGATTGACCTAACCCAAAAATTCCTATCGCTTCTGAAAGTAGAAACTCGCCCGATTACAACGGTATGTGTATTTTGTCCCTAGGCCATTCTGGTTAAGCGTTTGAAGCAGCAGAATTGCGAAAAATTTTTTGCCTTCTCAACCATTTCTTGGCTTCAAACTCCCATATCTCGCGAACGGATTGACCTAACCCAAAAATTCCTGTTGCTTCTGAAAGTAGAAGCTCGCCCGGTTACAACGGTATGTGTATTTTTTCCCTACGCCATTCTGGTTAAGCGTTTGGAGCAGCAGAATTGTGAAAAATTTTTTGCCTTCTCTACCATTCCTTGGCTTCAAACTCCCATATCTCGCGAACGGATTGACCTAACCCAAAAAGTCCTATTGCATCTGAAAGTAGAAACTCGCCCGATTACAACGGTATGTGTATCTTTTCCCTAGGCCATTCTGGTTAAGCGTTTGGAGCAGCAGAATTGCGAAAAATTTTTTGTCTTCTCAACCATTTCTTAGCTTCAAACTCCCATATCTCGCGAACGGATTGACCTAACCCAAAAATTCCTATTGCATTTGAAAGTAGAAACTCGCCCGGTTACAACGGTACGTGTATTTTTCCCCTAGGCCATTCTGGTTAAGCGATTGGGGCAGCAGAATTGCGAAAAATTTGTTGTCTTCTCAACCATTTCTTAGATTCAAAGTCCCATATCTCGCGAACGCATTGACCAAACCCAAAAATTCCTTCTGCGTCTGAAAGTAGAAACTCGCCCGATTACAACGGTATGTGTATTTTCTCCCTAGGCCATTCTGGTTAAGCGTCTGGAGCAGCAGAATTGCGAGAAATTTGTTGTCTTCTCAACCATTTCTTGGCTTCAAACTCCCATATCTCGCGAACGGTTGACCTAACCCAAAAATTGCTGTTGCATCTGAAAGTAGAAACTCGCCCGATTACAACGGTATGTGTATTTTTTCCCTAGGCCATTCTGGTTAAGCGTTTGGAGCAGCAGAATTGCGAAAAATTTTTTGTCTTCTCAACCATTTCTTAGCTTCAAACTCCCATATCTCGCGAACGGATTGACCTAACCCTAAAATTCCTATTGCATTTGAAAGTAGAAACTCGCCCGATTACAACGGTACGTGTATTTTTCCCCTAGGCCATTCTGGTTAAGCGATTGGAGCAGCAGAATTGCGAAAAATTTGTTGTCTTCTCAACCATTTCTTAGATTCAAAGTCCCATAACTCGCAAACGGATTGACCAAACCCAAAAATTCCTTCTGCGTCTGAAAGTAGAAACTCGCCCGATTACAACGGTATGTGTATTTTCTCCCTAGGCCATTCTGGTTAAGCGTCTGGAGCAGCAGAATTGCGAAAAATTTGTTGTCTTCTCAACCATTTCTTGGCTTCAAACTCCCATATCTCGCGAACGGATTGACCTAACCCAAAAATTGCTGTTGCATCTGAAAGTAGAAACTCGCCCGATTACAACGGTATGTGTATTTTTTCCCTAGGCCATTCTGGTTAAGCGTTTGGAGCAGCAGAATTACGAAAAATTTTTTTCCTTCACAACCATTTCTTGGCTTCAAACTCCCATATCTCGAGAACGGATTGACCTAACCCAAAAATTCCTATCGCATCTGAAAGTAGAAACTCGCCCGATTACAACGGTATGTGTATTTTTTCCCTACGCCATTCTGGTTAAGCGTTTGGAGCAGCAGAATTGTGAAAAATTTTTTGCCTTCTCTACCATTCCTTGGCTTCAAACTCCCATATCTCGCGAACGGATTGACCTAACCCAAAAATTCCTATTGCATCTGAAAGTAGAAACTCGCCCGATTACAACGGTATGTGTATCTTTTCCCTAGGCCATTCTGGTTAAGCGTTTGGAGCAGCAGAATTGCGAAAAATTTGTTGTCTTCTCAACCATTTCTTAGATTCAAAGTCCCATATAACGCGAACGCATTGACCAAACCCAAAAATTCCTTCTGCGTCTGAAAGTAGAAACTCGCCCGATTACAACGGTATGTGTATTTTCTCCCTAGGCCATTCTGGTTAAGCGTCTGGAGCAGCAGAATTGCGAAAAATTTGTTGTCTTCTCAACCATTTCTTGGCTTCAAACTCCCATATCTCGCGAACGGATTGACCTAACCCAAAAATTGCTGTTGCATCTGAAAGTAGAAACTCGCCCGATTACAACGGTATGTGTATTTTTTCCCTAGGTCATTCTGGTTAAGCGTTTGGAGCAGCAGAATTGCGAAAAATTTGTTGTCTTCTCAACCATTTCTTGGCTTCAAACTCCCATATCTCGCGAACGGATTGACCTAACCCAAAAATTGCTGTTGCATCTGAAAGTAGAAGCTCGCCCGATTACAACGGTATGTGTATTTTTTCCCTAGGCCATTCTGGTTAAGCGTTTGGAGCAGCAGAATTGCGAAAAATTTTTTGTCTTCTCAACCATTTCTTAGCTTCAAACTCCCATATCTCGCGAACGGATTGACCTAACCCTAAAATTCCTATTGCATTTGAAAGTAGAAACTCGCCCGATTACAACGGTACGTGTATTTTTCCCCTAGGCCATTCTGGTTAAGCGATTGGAGCAGCAGAATTGCGAAAAACTTGTTGTCTTCTCAACCATTTCTTAGATTCAAAGTCCCATAACTCGCGAACGGATTGACCAAACCCAAAAATTCCTTCTGCGTCTGAAAGTAGAAACTCGCCCGATTACAACGGTATGTGTATTTTCTCCCTAGGCCATTCTGGTTAAGCGTCTGGAGCAGCAGAATTGCGAAAAATTTGTTGTCTTCTCAACCATTTCTTGGCTTCAAACTCCCATATCTCGCGAACGGATTGACCTAACCCAAAAATTGCTGTTGCATCTGAAAGTAGAAACTCGCCCGATTACAACGGTATGTGTATTTTTTCCCTAGGCCATTCTGGTTAAGCGTTTGGAGCAGCAGAAGTGCGAAAAATTTGTTGTCTCCTCAACCATTTCTTAGCTTCAAACTCCCATATCTCGCGAACGGATTGACCTAACCCAAAAATTCCTATTGCATTTGAAAGTAGAAACTCGCCCGATTACAACGGTATGTGTATTTTTTCCCTAGGCCATTCTGGTTAAGCGTTTGGAGCAGCAGAATTACGAAAAATTTTTTTCCTTCACAACCATTTCTTGGCTTCAAACTCCCATATCTCGAGAACGGATTGACCTAACCCAAAAATTCCTATCGCATCTGAAAGTAGAAACTCGCCCGATTACAACGGTATGTGTATTTTTTCCCTAGGCCATTCTGGTTAAGCGTTTGAAGCAGCAGAATTGCGAAAAATTTTTTGCCTTCTCAACCATTTCTTGGCTTCAAATTCCCATATCTCGCGAACGGATTGACCTAACCCAAAAATTCCTATTGCCTCTGAAAGTAGAAACTCGCCCGATTACAACGGTATGTGTATTTAGTCCCTAGGCCATTCGGGTTAAGCGTTTGGAGCAGCAGAAGTGCGAAAAATTTGTTGTCTTCTAAACCATTTCTTAGCTACAAACTCCCATATCTCGCAAACGGATTGACCTAACCCAAAAATTCCGATGGCATCTGAAAGTAGAAACTAGCCCGATTACAGCGGTAGGTGTATTTTTTCCCTAGGATATTCTGGTTAAGCGTTTGGAGCAGCAGAATTGCGAAAAATTTTTTCCTTCTCAACCATTTCTTGGCTTCAAACTCCAATATCTCGCGAACGGATTGACTTAACCCAAAAATTGCTGTTGCATCTGAAAGTAGAAACTCGCCCGATTACAACGATATGTGTATTTTTTCCCTAGGCCATTCTGGTCAAGGCTTTTGGAGCAGCAGAATTGCGAAAAATTTTTTGCCTTCTCAACCATTTCTTGGCTTCAAACTCCCATATCTCTTGAACGGATTGACCTAACCCAAAAATTCCTATTGCATCTGAAAGAAGAAACTCCCCGATTACAACGGTATGTGTATTTTTTCCCAAGGCCATTCTGTTTAAGCGTTTGGAGCAGCAGAATTGCGAAAAATTTTTTGCCTTCTCAACCATTTCTTGGCTTCAATCTCCCACATCTCGCGAACGGATTGACCTAACCCAAAAATTCCTATTGCATTTGAAAGTAGAAACTCGCCCGATTACAACGGCACGCGTATTTTTCCCCTAGGCCATTCTGGTTAAGCGATTGGAGCAGCAGAAGTGCGAAAAATTTGTTGTCTTGTCAACCATTTCTTGGCTTCAAACTCCCATATCTCGCGAACGGATTGACCTAACCCAAAAATTCCTATTGTGACTGAAAGTAGAAGCTCGCCCGATTACAACGGTATGCGTATTTTTCCCCTAGGCCATTCTGGTTAAGCGATTGTAGCAGCAGAATTGCGAAAAATTTGTTGTCTTGACAACCATTTCATAGCTTCAAAGTCCCATATCTCGCGAACGGATTGACCTAACCCAAAAATTCCTATTGCATCTGAAAGTAGAAACTCGCCCGATTACAACGGTATGTGTATTTTTTCCCTAGGCCAATCTGGTTAAGCGTTTGGAGCAGCAGAATTGCGAAAAATTTTTTGCCTTCTCTACCATTCCTTGGCCTCAAACTCCCATATCTCGCGAACGGATTGACCTAACCCAAAAATTCCTATTGCATTTGAAAGTAGAAACTCGCCCGATTACAACGGTACGTGTATTTTTCCCCTAGGCCATTCTGGTTAAGCGATTGGAGCAGCAGAATTGCGAAAAATTTGTTGTATTCTCATCCATTTCTTGGCTTCAAACTCCCGTATCTCGCGAACGGATTGACCTAAGCCAAAAATTGCTGTTGCATCTGAAAGTAGAAACTCGCCCGATTACAACGGTATGTGTATTTTTCCCTAGGCAATTCTGGTTAAGCGTTTGGAGCAGCAGAATTGCGAAAATTTTTTTGTCCTCTCAACCATTTCTTAGATTCAAACTCCCATATCTCGCGAACGGATTGACCTAACCCAAAAATTCCTATTGCCTCTGAAAGTAGAAACTCGCCCGATTACAACGGTATGTGTATTTAGTCCCTAGGCCATTCGGGTTAAGCGTTTGGAGCAGCAGAAGTGCGAAAAATTTGTTGTCTTCTAAACCATTTCTTAGCTACAAACTCCCATATCTCGCAAACGGATTGACCTAACCCAAAAATTCCGATGGCATCTGAAAGTAGAAACTAGCCCGATTACAGCGGTAGGTGTATTTTTTCCCTAGGATATTCTGGTTAAGCGTTTGGAGCAGCAGAATTGCGAAAAATTTTTTCCTTCTCAACCATTTCTTGGCTTCAAACTCCAATATCTCGCGAACGGATTGACTTAACCCAAAAATTGCTGTTGCATCTGAAAGTAGAAACTCGCCCGATTACAACGATATGTGTATTTTTTCCCTAGGCCATTCTGGTCAAGCTTTTGGAGCAGCAGATTTGCGAAAAATTTTTTGCCTTCTCAACCATTTCTTGGCTTCAAACTCCCATATCTCTTGAACGGATTGACCTAACCCAAAAATTCCTATTGCATCTGAAAGAAGAAACTCCCCGATTACAACGGTATGTGTATTTTTTCCCAAGGCCATTCTGTTTAAGCGATTGGAGCAGCAGAATTGCGAAAAATTTTTTGCCTTCTCAACCATTTCTTGGCTTCAATCTCCCACATCTCGCGAACGGATTGACCTAACCCAAAAATTCCTGGTGCGTCTGAAAGTAGAAACTCGCCCGATTACAACGGTATGTGTATTTTTTCCCTAGCCCGTTCTGGTTAAGCGATTGGAGCAGCAGAAGTGCGAAAAATTTGTTGTCTTGTCAACCATTTCTTGGCTTCAAACTCCCATATCTCGCGAACGGATTGACCTAACCCAAAAATTCCTATTGTGACTGAAAGTAGAAGCTCGCCCGATTACAACGGTATGCGTATTTTTCCCCTAGGCCATTCTGGTTAAGCGATTGGAGCAGCAGAATTGCGAAAAATTTGTTCTCTTCTCAACCATTTCTTAGCTTCAAAGTCCCATATCTCGCGAACGGATTGACCTAACCCAAAAATTCCTATTGCATTTGATAATAGAAACTCGCCCGATTACAACGGTACGTGTATTTTTCCCCTAGGCCATTCTGGTTAAGCGATTGGAGCAGCAGAATTGCGAAAATTTTTTTGTCCTCTCAACCATTTCTTAGATTTAAAGTCCCATATCTCGCGAACGGATTGACCTAACCCAAAAATTCCTATTGTATCTGAAAGTAGAAACTCGCCCGATTACAACGGTATGCGTATTTTTTCCCTTGGCCATTCTGCTTAAGCGTTTGGAGCAGCAGAATTGCGAAAAATTTGTTGTCTTCTCAACCATTTCTTGGCTTCAAACTCCCATATCTCGCGAACGGATTGACCTAACCCAAAAATTGCTGTTGCATCTGAAAGTAGAAACTCGCCCGATTACAACGGTGTGTGAATTTTTTCCCTAGGCTATTCTGGTTAAGCGTTTGGAGCAGCAGAATTGCGAAAAATTTTTTGTCTTCTCAACCATTTCTTAGCTTCAAACTCCCATATCTCGCGAACGGATTGACCTAACCCAAAAATTCCTATTGTGACTGAAAGTAGAAACTCGCCCGATTACAACGGTATGCGTATTTTTTCCCTTGGCCATTCGGGTTAAGCGTTTGGAGCAGCAGAAGTGCGAAAAATTTCTTGTCTTCTCAACCATTTCTTAGCTTCAAACAATCATATCTCACGAACGGATTGACCTAACCCAAACATTCCTATGGCATCTGAAAGTAGAAACTCGCCCGATTACAACGGTACGTGTATTTTTTCCCTAGGCCATTCTGGTTTTTTTTCCCTAGGCCATTCGGGTTAAGCGTTTGGAGCAGCAGAATTGCGAAAATTTTTTTGCCTTATCAACCATTTCTGCTTCAAACTCCCATATCTCGCGAACGATTGACCTAACCCAAAATTGTTGTTGCATCTGAAGGTAGAAACTCGCCCGATTACAACGGTACGTGTATTTTTCCTAGGCCATTCTGGTTAGCGATTGGAGCAGCAGAATTGCGAAATTTGTTGTCTTCTCACCATTTCTTAGATTCAAAGTCCCATATCTGCGAACGGATTGACCAAACCCAAAAATTCCTTCTGCGTCTGAAAGTAGATACTCGCCCGATTACAACGTAGGTGTATTTTCTCCCTAGGCCATTCTGTTTAAGCGTCTGGAGCAGCAGAATTGTGAAAAATTTTTTGCCCTCTAACCATTTCTTGGCTTCAAACTCCATTTCTCTGAACGGATTGACCTAACCCAAAAATTCCTATTGCATCTGAAAGAAGAAACTCCCCGATTACAACGGTAGGTGTATTTTTCCCTAGGCCACTCTGTTTAAGCGTTTGGGAGCAGCAGAATTGCGAAAAATTTTTTGCCTTCTCAACCATTTCTTGGCTTCAAACTCCCACATCTCGCGAACGGATTGACCTAACCCAAAAATCCTGGTGCGTCTGAAAGTAGAAACTCGCCCGATTACAACGGTATGTGTATATTTCCCTAGCCTGCTTCTGGTAAGCGTTTGGAGCAGCAGAATTGCGAACAATTTGTTCTCTCTCAACCATTTCTTAGCTTCCAACTCCCATATCTCGCGAACGGATTGACCCAACCCAAAAATCCTATTGCATTTGAAAGTAGAACTCGCCCGATTACAACGGTACGCGTATTTGTCCCCTAGGCCATTCTGGTTAAGCGATTGGAGCAGCAGAAGTGCGAAAAATTGTTGTCTTGTCAACCATTTCTTAGCTTCAAAGTCCCATATCTCGCGAACGGATTGACCTAACCCAAAAATTCCTATTGTGACTGAAAGTAGAAACTCGCCCGATTACAACGGTATGCGTATTTTTCCCTTGGCCATTCGGGGTTAAGCGTTTGGAGCAGCAGAAGTGCGAAAAATTTGTGTCTTCTCAAACCATTTCTTAGCTTCAAACAATCATATCTCACGAACGGATTGACCTAACCCAACATTCCTATGGCCTTGAAAGTAGAAACTCGCCCGATTACAACGGTACGTGTATTTTTTCCCTAGGCCATTCTGGTTAAGCGTTTGGAGCAGCAGAATTGCGAAAAATTTTTTGCCTTATCAACCATTTCTGGCTTCAAACTCCGATATCTCTTTGAACGGGATTGACCTAACCCAAAAATTCCTATTGCATCACAACGCAGACACTCGCCGATTACAACGGTATGCGTATTTTTTCCCTAGTCAATTCTGGTTAAGCGATTGGAGCAGCCAGAATTGTGAACACTTTGTTCTCTTCTCAACCATTTCTTAGCTTCCCACTCCCATATCTCGCGAACGGATTGACCTAACCCAAAAATTCCTATTGCATTTGAAAGAAGAAACTCCCCCGATTACAACGGTATGTGTTTTTTTTCCCTAGGCCACTCTGTTTAAGCGTCTGGAGCAGCAGAATTGTGAAAAATTTTTTGCCTTCTCAACCATTTCTTGGCTTCAAACTCCCATTTCTCTTGAACGGATTGACCTAACCCAAAAATTCCTATTGCATCTGAAAGAAGAAACTCCCCCGATTACAACGGTATGTGTATTTTTTCCCTAGGCCACTCTGTTTAAGCGTTTGGAGCAGCAGAATTGCGAAAAATTTTTTGCCTTCTCAACCATTTCTTGGCTTCAAACTCCCACATCTCGCGAACGGATTGACCTAACCCAAAAATTCCTGGTGCGTCTGAAAGTAGAAACTCGCCCGATTACAACGGTATGTGTATGTTTTCCCTAGCCTGTTCTGGTTAAGCGTTTTGAGCAGCAGAATTGCGAACAATTTGTTCTCTTCTCAACCATTTCTTAGCTTCCAACTCCCATATCTCGCGAACGGATTGACCCAACCCAAAAATTCCTATTGCATTTGAAAGTAGAAACTCGCCCGATTACAAAGGTACGCGTATTTGTCCCCTAGGCCATTCTGGTTAAGCGATTGGAGCAGCAGAAGTGTGAAAAATTTGTTGTCTTGTCAACCATTTCTTAGCTTCAAAGTCCCATATCTCGCGAACGGATTGACCTAACCCAAAAATTCCTATTGTGACTGAAAGTAGAAACTCGCCCGATTACAACGGTACGTGTATTTTTCCCCTAGGCCATTCTGGTTAAGCGATTGGAGCAGCAGAATTGCGAAAAATTTGTTGTCTTCTCAACCATTTCTTGGCTTCAAACTCCCATATCTCTTGAACGGATTGACCTAACCCAAAAATTCCTATTGCATCAGAAAGCAGAAACTCGCCCGATTACAACGGTATGCGTATTTTTTCCCTAGTCAATTCTGGTTAAGCGATTGGAGCAGCAGAATTGTGAACAATTTGTTCTCTTCTCAACCATTTCTTAGCTTCCAACTCCCATATCTCGCGAACGGATTGACCTAACCCAAAAATTCCTGGTGCGTCTGAAAGTAGAAACTCGCCCGATTACAGCGGTATGTGTATTTTTTCCCTAGGATATTCTGGTTAAGCGTTTGGAGCAGCAGAATTGCGAAAAATTTTTTCCATCTCAACCATTTCTTGGCTTCAAACTCCCATATCTCGCGAACGGATTGACCTAACCCAAAAATTCCTATTGCATCTGAAAGTAGAAACTCGCCCGATTACAACGGTACGTGTATTTTCTCCCTAGGCCATTCTGGTTAAGCGTTTGGAGCAGCAGAATTGCGAAAAATTTTTTGCCTTATCAACCATTTCTTGGCTTCAAACTCCCATATCTCGCGAACGGATTTACCTAACCCAAAAATTCCTATTGCATCAGAAAGCAGAAACTCGCCCGATTACAACGGTATGCGTATTTTTTCCCTAGTCAATTCTGGTTAAGCGATTGGAGCAGCAGAATTGTGAACAATTTGTTCTCTTCTCAACCATTTCTTAGCTTCCAACTCCCATATCTCGCGAACGGATTGACCTAACCCAAAAATTCCTATTGTGACTGAAAGTAGAAACTCGCCCGATTACAACGGTATGTGTATTTTGTCCCTAGGCCATTCGGGTTAAGCGTTTGGAGCAGCAGAAGTGCGAAAAATTTGTTGTCTTCTCAACCATTTCTTAGCTTCAAACAATCATATCTCACGAACGGATTGACCTAACCCAAACATTCCTATGGCATTTGAAAGTAGAAACTCGCCCGATTACAACGGTACGTGTATTTTTCCCCTAGGTCATTCTAATTAAGCGTTTGAAGCAGCAGAATTGCGAAAAATTTTTTGCCTTCTCAACCATTTCTTGGCTTCAAACTCCCATATCTCGCGAACGGATTGACCTATCCCAAAAATTGCTGTTGCATCTGAAAGTAGAAACTCGCCCGATTACAACGGTACGTGTATTTTTCCCCTAGGCCATTCTGGTTAAGCGATGGGAGCAGCAGAAGTGCGAAAAATTTGTTGTCTTGTCAACCATTTCTTAGCTTCCAACTCCCATATCTCGCGAACGGATTGACCTAACCCAAAAATTCCTGGTGCGTCTGAAAGTAGAAACTCGCCCGATTACAGCGGTATGTGTATTTTTTCCCTAGGATATTCTGGTTAAGCGTTTGGAGCAGCAGAATTGCGAAAAATTTTTTCCATCTCAACCATTTCTTGGCTTCAAACTCCCATATCTCGCGAACGGATTGACCTAACCCAAAAATTCCTATTGCATCTGAAAGTAGAAACTCGCCCGATTACAACGGTACGTGTATTTTCTCCCTAGGCCATTCTGGTTAAGCGTTTGGAGCAGCAGAATTGCGAAAAATTTTTTGCCTTATCAACCATTTCTTGGCTTCAAACTCCCATATCTCGCGAACGGATTTACCTAACCCAAAAATTCCTATTGCATCAGAAAGCAGAAACTCGCCCGATTACAACGGTATGCGTATTTTTTCCCTAGTCAATTCTGGTTAAGCGATTGGAGCAGCAGAATTGTGAACAATTTGTTCTCTTCTCAACCATTTCTTAGCTTCCAACTCCCATATCTCGCGAACGGATTGACCTAACCCAAAAATTCCTATTGTGACTGAAAGTAGAAACTCGCCCGATTACAACGGTATGTGTATTTTGTCCCTAGGCCATTCGGGTTAAGCGTTTGGAGCAGCAGAAGTGCGAAAAATTTGTTGTCTTCTCAACCATTTCTTAGCTTCAAACAATCATATCTCACGAACGGATTGACCTAACCCAAACATTCCTATGGCATTTGAAAGTAGAAACTCGCCCGATTACAACGGTACGTGTATTTTTCCCCTAGGTCATTCTAATTAAGCGTTTGAAGCAGCAGAATTGCGAAAAATTTTTTGCCTTCTCAACCATTTCTTGGCTTCAAACTCCCATATCTCGCGAACGGATTGACCTATCCCAAAAATTGCTGTTGCATCTGAAAGTAGAAACTCGCCCGATTACAACGGTACGTGTATTTTTCCCCTAGGCCATTCTGGTTAAGCGATGGGAGCAGCAGAAGTGCGAAAAATTTGTTGTCTTGTCAACCATTTCTTAGATTTAAAGTCCCATATCTCGCGAACGGATTGACCTAACCCAAAAATTCCTATTGTATCTGAAAGTAGAAACTCGCCCGATTACAACGGTATGCGTATTTTTTCCCTTGGCCATTCTGCTTAAGCGTTTGGAGCAGCAGAATTGCGAAAAATTTGTTGTCTTCTCAACCATTTCTTGGCTTCAAACTCCCATATCTCGCGAACGGATTGACCTAACCCAAAAATTGCTGTAGCATTTGAAAATAGAAACTCGCCCGATTACAACGGTACGTGTATTTTTCCCCTAGGCCATTCTGGTTAAGCGATTGGAGCAGCAGAATTGCGAAAAATTTGTTGACTTCTCAACCATTTCTTAGATTCAAAGTCCCATATCTCGCGAACGGATTGACCAAACCCAAAAATTCCTTCTGCGTCTGAAAGTAGAAACTCGCCCGATTACAACGGTATGTGTATTTTCTCCCTAGGCCATTCTGGTTAAGCGTCTGGAGCAGCAGAATTGTGAAAAATTTTTTGCCTTCTCTACTATTTCTTGGCTTCAAACTCCCATATCTCGCGAACGGATTGACCTAACCCAAAAATTCCTGCTGCGTCTGAAAGTAGAAACTCGCCCGATTACAACGGTATGCGTATTTTTTCCCTGGGCCATTCTGGTTAAGCGTTTGGAGCAGCAGAATTGCGAAAAATTTTTTGCCTTCTCAACCATTTCTTGGCTTCAAACTCCCATATCTCTTGAACGGATTGACCTAACCCAAAAATTCCTATTGCATCTGAAAGAAGAAACTCCCCCGATTACAACGGTATGTGTATTTTTTCCCTAGGCCACTCTGTTTAAGCGTTTGGAGCAGCAGAATTGCGAAAAATTTTTTGCCTTCTCAACCATTTCTTGGCTTCAAACTCCCACATCTCGCGAACGGATTGACCTAACCCAAAAATTCCTTCTGCGTCTGAAAGTAGAAACTCGCCCGATTACAACGGTATGTGTATTTTCTCCCTAGGCCATTCTGGTTAAGCGTCTGGAGCAGCAGAATTGTGAAAAATTTTTTGCCTTCTCTACCATTTCTTGGCTTCAAACTCCCATATCTCGCGAACGGATTGACCTAACCCAAAATTGCTGTTGCATTTGAAAGTAGAAACTCGCCCGATTACAACGGTACGTGTATTTTTCCCCTAGGCCATTCTGGTTAAGCGTTTGGAGCAGCAGAATTGCGAACAATTTGTTCTCTTCTCAACCATTTCTTAGGTTGAAAATCCCATATGTCGCGAACCGATTGACCCAACCCAAAACTTCCTATTGCATTTGAAAGTAGAAACTCGCCCGATTACAACGTTACGCGTATTTTTCCCCTAGGCCATTCTGGTTAAGCGATTGGAGCAGCAGAAATGCGAAAAATTTGTTGTCTTGTCAACCATTTCTTAGCTTCAAAGTCCCATATCTCGCGAACGGATTGACCTAACCCAAAAATTCCTATTGTGACTGAAAGTAGAAACTCGCCCGATTACAACGGTATGTGTATTTTGTACCTAGGCCATTCGGGTTAAGCGTTTGGAGCAGCAGAAGTGCGAAAAATTTGTTGTCTTCTCAACCATTTCTTAGATTCAAACAATCATATCTCACGAACGGATTGACCTAACCCAAACATTCCTATGGCATTTGAAAGTAGAAACTCGCCCGATTACAACGGTACGTGTATTTTTCCCCTAGGCCATTCTGGTTAAGCGATGGGAGCAGCAGAAGTGCGAAAAATTTGTTGTCTTGTCAACCATTTCTTAGATTTAAAGTCCCATATCTCGCGAACGGATTGACCTAACCCAAAAATTCCTATTGTATCTGAAAGTAGAAACTCGCCCGATTACAACGGTATGCGTATTATTTCCCTTGGCCGTTCTGCTTAAGCGTTTGGAGCAGCAGAATTGCGAAAAATTTGTTGTCTTCTCAACCATTTCTTAGCTTCCAACTCCCATATCTCGCGAACGGATTGACCTAACCCAAAAATTCCTATTGCATTTGATAGTAGAAACTCGCCCGATTACAACGGTACGTGTATTTTTCCCCTACGCCATTCTGGCTAAGCGATTGGAGCAGCAGAATTGCGAAAAATTTTTTGCCTTATCAACCATTTCTTGGCTTCAAACTCCCATATCTCGCGAACGGATTTACCTAACCCAAAAATTCCTATTGCATCAGAAAGCAGAAACTCGCCCGATTACAACGGTATGCGTATTTTTTCCCTAGTCAATTCTGGTTAAGCGATTGGAGCAGCAGAATTGTGAACAATTTGTTCTCTTCTCAACCATTTCTTAGCTTCCAACTCCCATATCTCGCGAACGGATTGACCTAACCCAAAAATTCCTATTGCATCTGAAAGTAGAAACTCGCCCGGTTACAACGGTATGTGTATTTTTTCCCTAGGCCATTCTGGTTAAGCGTTTGGAGCAGCGGAAGTGCGAAAAATTTGTTGTCTCCTCAACCATTTCTTAGCTTCAAACTCCCATATCTCGCGAATGGATGGAACTAACCCAAAAATTCCTATTGCATCTGAAAGTAGAAACTCGCCCGATTACAACGGTATGTGTATTTTTTCCCTAGGATATTCTGGTTAAGCGTTTGGAGCAGCAGAATTGCGAAAAATTTTTTCCATCTCAACCATTTCTTGGCTTCAATCTCCCATATCTCGCGAACGGATTGACCTAACCCAAAAATTGCTGTTGCATTTGAAAGTAGAAACTCGCCCGATTACAACGGTACGTGTATTTTTCCCCTAGGCCATTCTGGTTAAGCGATTGGAGCAGCAGAATTGCGAAAAATTTGTTGACTTCTCAACCATTTCTTAGATTCAAAGTCCCATATCTCGCGAACGGATTGACCAAACCCAAAAATTCCTTCTGCGTCTGAAAGTAGAAACTCGCCCGATTACAACGGTATGTGTATTTTCTCCCTAGGCCATTCTGGTTAAGCGTCTGGAGCAGCAGAATTGTGAAAAATTTTTTGCCTTCTCTACCATTTCTTGGCTTCAAACTCCCATATCTCGCGAACGGATTGACCTAACCCAGAAATTCCTGCTGCGTCTGAAAGTAGAAACTCGCCCGATTACAACGGTATGCGTATTTTTTCCCTGGGCCGTTCTGGTTAAGCGTTTGGAGCAGCAGAATTGCGAAAACTTTTTTGCCTTCTCAACCATTTCTTGGCTTCAAACTCCCATATCTCTTGAACGGATTGACCTAACCCAAAAATTCCTATTGCATCTGAAAGAAGAAACTCCCCCGATTACAACGGTATGTGTATTTTTTCCCTAGGCCACTCTGTTTAAGCGTTTGGAGCAGCAGAATTGCGAAAAATTTTTTGCCTTCTCAACCATTTCTTGGCTTCAAACTCCCACATCTCGCGAACTGATTGACCTAACCCAAAAATTCCTTCTGCGTCTGAAAGTAGAAACTCGCCCGATTACAACGGTATGTGTATTTTCTCCCTAGTCCATTCTGGTTAAGCGTCTGGAGCAGCAGAATTGTGAAAAATTTTTTGCCTTCTCTACCATTTCTTGGCTTCAAACTCCCATATCTCGCGAACGGATTGACCTAACCCAAAAATTCCAATTGCATCTGAAAGTAGAAGCTCGCCCGATTACAACGGTATCTGTATTTTTTCCCTAGGCCATTCTGGTTAAGCGTTTGGAGCAGCAGAATTGCGAAAAATATTTTGCCTTCTGAACCATTTCTTGGCTTCAAACTCCCATATTTCTCGAACGGATTGACCTAACCCAAAAATTCCTATTGCATCTGGAAGTAGAAACTCGCCCGATTACAACGGTATCTGTATTTTTTCCCTAGGCCATTCTGGTTAAGCGTTTGGAGCAGCAGAATTGCGAAAAATCTTTTGCCCTCTCTACCATTTCTCGGCTTCAAACACCCATATCTCTCGAACGGATTGACCTAACCCAAAAATTCCTGTTGCGTCTGAAAGTAGAAACTCTCCCGATTACAACGGTATGTGTATTTTTCCCCTAGGGCATTCTGGTTAAGCGATTGGAGCAGCAGAAGTGCGAAAAATTTGTTGTCTTCTCAACCATTTCTTAGCTTCAAACTCTCATATCGCGCAAACGGATTGATCTAACCCAAAAATTCCTATTGAATTTGAAGGTAGAAACTCGCCCGATTACAACGGTATGTGTATTTTTTCCCTAGGCCATTCTGGTTAAGCGTTTGGAGTAGCAGAATTGCGAAAAATTTTTTGCCTTCTCAACCATTCCTTGGCTTCAAACTCCCATATCTCGCGAACGGATTGACCAAACCCAAAAATTCCTGTTGCGTCTGAAAGTAGAAACTCTCCCGATTACAAAGGTATGTGTATTTTTTCCCTAGCCCATTCTGGTTAAGCGTTTGGACCAGCAGAATTGCGAAAAATTTTTTGACTTCTCAACCATTTCTTGGCTTCAAACTCCCATATCTCGCGAACGGATTGACCTAACCCAAAAATTCCTGTTGCGTCTGAAAGTAGAAACTCGCCCGATTACAACGGTATGTGTATTTTTTCCCTAGCCCATTCTGGATAAGCGTTTGGAGCAGCAGAATTGCGAAAAATTTGTTGTCTTCTCAACCATTTCTTAGCTTCAAAGTCCCATATCTCGCGAACGGATTGACCTAACCCAAAAATTCCTATTGCATCTGAAAGTAGAAACTCGCCAGATTACAACGGTATCTGTATTTTTTCCCTAGGCCATTCTGGTTAAGCGTTTGGAGCAGCAGAATTACGAAAAATTTGTTGTCTTCTCAACCATTTCTTAGCTTCAAAGTCCCATATGTCGCGAACCGTTTGACCAAACCCAAAAATTCCTTCTGCGTCTGAAAGTAGAAACTCGCCCGATTACAACGGTATGTGTATTTTTCCCCTAGGGCATTCTGGTTAAGCGATTGGAGCAGCAGAAGTGCGAAAAATTTGTTGTCTTCTCAATCATTTCTTAGCTTCAAACTCTCATATCGCGCGAACGGATTGATCTAACCCAAAAATTCCTATTGAATTTGAAGGTAGAAACTCGCCCGATTACAACGGTATGTGTATTTTTTCCCTAGGCCATTCTGGTTAAGCGTTTGGAGCAGCAGAATTGCGAAAAATTTGTTGTCTTCTCAACCATTTCTTAGCTTCAAAGTCCCATATCTCGCGAACGGATTGACCTAACCCAAAAATTCCTATTGCATCTGAAAGTAGAAACTCGCCAGATTACAACGGTATGTGTATTTTTTCCCTAGCCCATTCAGGTTAAGCGTTTGGAGCAGCAGAATTGCGAAAAATTTGTTGTCTTCTCAACCATTTCTTGGCTTCAAACTCCCATATCTCGCGAACGGATTGACCTAACCCAAAAATTCCTGTTGCGTCTGAAGGTAGAAACTCGCCCGATTACAACGGTATCGGTATTTTTTCCCTAGGCCATTCTGGTTAAGCGTTTGGAGCAGCAGAATTGCGAAAAACATTTTGCCTTCTCAACCATTTCTTGGCTTCAAAATCCCATACCTCGCGAACGGATTGACCTAACCCAAAAATTCCTGTTGCGTCTGAAAGTAGAAACTCGCCCGATTACAACGGTATGTGTATTTTTTCCCTAGCCCATTCTGGATAAGCGTTTGGAGCAGCTGAATTGCGAAAAATTTGTTGTCTTCTCAACCATTTCTTAGCTTCAAAGTCCCATATCTCGCGAACGGATTGACCTAACCCAAAAATTCCTATTGCATCTGAAAGTAGAAACTCGCCAGATTACAACGCTATCTGTATTTTTTCCCTAGGCCATTCTGGTTAAGCGTTTGGAGCAGCAGAATTGCGAAAAATTTGTTGTCTTCTCAA